>NW_027527932.1:3697697-3720280 GCF_008692635.1 Crocuta crocuta
GGACGGCTCCCGACGGCCCACGCCCCGGCCGCAGCCCGAGAAGGGCCCACGGTTCTCCAGGCCTGTCCCGAGGAGGATCACGAACCGCTTTCCGCGCGCCTCCCTTCACCCAGCCCGTCCCGTCCGTGGGGCGGTGAGGACGACGGGAGCCCCAGCTGGAGAGGCCGGAGTAACCGGCCAACGTTCGGCTGCCACGCGGGGGGCGCCCCGTCCCGCGGCTGAAGGCGCCTCTGTAAGCACAAGGGACGGAGCCCCCCGTACTCGTTACCTGGAAGGCAGTTACAGTGAGCCGTCAGACACTCCACTTCAGTCCCATATTCGAGACTTTTGTTTTCTTCAAATGGCTCTTTGGGTAATTAGGACCTCCTTATAAACATATATATATATATATAAAGACCTTTAGTCTATTTACCTATTTAATAATTTTCAAATTTGACTGTCAGAGCCGATCAAGGAAGATATTTAGTATAGAAATGGCTTCTATATGGTGAAACCATGCATTTAACCTCCAGCACATCCGGATAAAAATAAAGATTCTAGGCCGCAGTGGGTGCACGAGGAGAGCAGCCTCCCCCCAGAGCACAGGCACCCACCGTGCATACATATATGTGCACACACATGCGTGCCCCTGCACACGCCTACCTTTCTGAAAACTGCTGCAACCTCTCTTATGCCACAGGATATACAAAAGTGAGAATTAAAGCCTTTTGTGGCTTAATAATGAGTTAAATGCAAAGAATAGAGTTTTCCTTTTGCTCAAACCCCAACCTCTATTTGTTCATCCTGTATGAGTCTGAAATGACCCTACTTCCCTAAAACTTAATTATGTTACCTCATTCTCTGTGAACCCCCTGTGGGGACCTCACTGTGGGGACTCGAAGACTTGGTGGGAAGTGTCAAACGCGCTTTATGAGGAAAACTATTTTTTACTCTTTTGAGGCTAGCAAAGGTAGAAAGGAGTGACTTTCTGCATCGTTGTAGTGTATGAACCTAGGGATAATTCACTTCGCCAAATAAGGGAGCTTTGCCGACTTGATTTCTATGCATGTTTGAGGTTCACTTGAACCCATCCACCTGGTATTATACACAAATGAGTAATTTGGGAAATTTTTTCTGCCCCTTGATTTGTCAAACTCCAACCCGATTCCTGAAAAAAATAAATACATTTTCTAACGCAAAATTTTGGAAGATATCTGCTTATCTCTCCTTTTTATACGAAGGCCAACAAAAGCCTTAGCATGAACAAGGGACTTGCAAAATTAAAATGTGCCTTTATAAAAGTTATTCACAGTCTGAGGAACAAAATTCATCGCAGGTGAAATCTGTTCTTTGGGGAAGTGGATGATTTCACTGATGCCCTGAACTCAAGTGTATAAAGCACGCAGACTCTTTGTCTAGGCACCTGGGCTGTCTTGTGGATTCTGCAAAATTCGTTTTGTCTTTGCTCCTAAAATATCCTTGAGTTTTCTCATGTAGATACTTAAATGGAAAAAGAACCAGATAAAAATTAAAATTACCGAAGAGGGAACATAACAAATCATTCCCTAGGCGGTGGTGGTTCTGGAAAAGGCAGGCTTCCACATCCACTAACTTTTTATTCTCTGCGTGAAAAACAAAAACAAAAACAAATTGGAGGCATTTTCCCTTGAAAGCTGCTAAATGATTTGTCTTCTTAGAATTATCAAAGTGATTTTGTGTTCTCAGAAGTATCAAACAATTCAGGAAACGCCATGGTAGGAAAAGCCGTAACTACTAGCCTATTAGTAACAATAGCTTAAAAAGTGACGTAGAGTCAACCAAGGACAGAGTTTTTCTAAAAATGTCAGTGTGAGAAAAGCGGGAGACTCAAAATGACCTGTCAATCTTAGAACAAGATTTTTGAAATAATAATTTAGTAACCCTAATCTCTAGAGTTCTGCCTTTTTAAAGCGAAATGTATTGTATCTATTTTCACTTAATCTTCCTTTTTTATAAGGTTTAAAAGATAAATTTTTTGATATAAAACTACTGAATTAGACAAATGCCATTTGTTTGATTAATGTCTCTCATAAGCAAGAACTCAATGACCTCTGCACGTTTCTGTCGGGTGTCGTTTCGGCTATATTTAAATTTGAGCAGGATCAAGAAAGGCTTGATTTCACTGTGATGACGTGCCTTTCTTGTTTGCAGATAATTAGCATGAAAAAATTCTTCATATATATGGGATGCCATGATAAAAAGAAGGGAAAAGGAACAGTGTCAGCTCAGAGCATATTTTATTTTAAAAAAAACAGAAGAGAATAAATTTGAAATAAGTTGCCCAAGACTTGTACGTAGCTTTCACTCACCTATGTGGCATCTATTTACTTGCATTGATTTGTTATAGTTTTATTACTATGTGACCCATATTAAGCCAATTCAGACTGCTGCTGGGGAAGGTTCCACTGATTGCTTAGATTAGCACAAATATTATTTCCATAATGTAGTATTTGTAATCACTTGTTAATTTAACTCGCTGCCGTTGATATTATAGGTATAACCTCTTCTTTACCCGTTAGGAATGTACTTAGCTGCAAGTACTGAAATACGGTATCTTAGCACAACAGTATTGAGGTTTTCCCAAAAACAAACAAACAGACAGACACAACTAAGAAGTTGAAAGGCAGGTTTTTTCCTGATGTGTGTTCTACAGCTCCGTGATGGCAGGCCGGACATTTCTGTCGTTTCCCTTACAGCCCAGACAGCTGCACATCTGCATTCGGAACAGGAATAGAGGTGAAAAGTGGTGCCAGTTTGGTCTGTTCTTTTTGAAGGAAAGGTGGGGCGCCTGGGTGGCTCAGTCGGTTAAGCGTCTGACTTCGGCTCAGGTCATGATCTCACGGTTCGTGGGTTCGAGCCCCGCATAGGGCTCTGTGCTGGCAGCTCAGAGCCTGGAGCCTGTTTCAGATTCTGTATCTCCCTCTCTCTCTGACCCTCCCCTGCTCACGCTGTCTCTCTCTCTCCGAGAAATAAATTAAAAAATATTAAAAAAAGAAAAGAAATGTTAAGCAGGCAATAACATTGTCTGTCTTACAGCCATAAATATAAATCAGTGGTCCTCTTGACTCTTGCCAAAATATGCAAACTGCTACGTGGGCTTCCACCTTCAAACTCAAAGTCCTTGTCACACTGCAATACTCAATCACGTCATCTGGGTACGGAAAGAAGCATTCTTCCCACTGATTTCCACAGGATCCTTAATCTCTATCATCAGAACTGATGCTACGTGACAGTAGAACTTAACTCAAGTACAGATAAAATTGTGTATTTCCCTGCCATCATTTGGAAAGGGCCTCACGTGGGCCCATCTATGTTTTCAGGCTCCATTTTCTCCACATTTGATGTCTCGGACAGTAAGGAGTAGGTTGTTTGGTTTATTGTATGGTGCCCAGACCATCACCAACGGTTATTCATTGAGCTGACAGAGCTTAATGGACACTTCACGGACATTGGTATCAGACAGACCTGGGCTTGCATCCAAGTTTTTTCTCCTACTTGCCATCTGAGCTTTAGAAAGGTACACACTTTTCTGAACCTCATTTTCCTCATCTGGACATGAGCATATCCCTTCCTGGCCCACGAGCAGCCACAAGGATGGGATGGGTTATGTAGACAAATGTATGGGACGCATCCTGGTGTGCCCCTCTCTCTCTCCCTTAAAAGTGAAGCCTTCCAATGGGAGTTAGCCCAGTACTAAGGAAAACTCCCTTAAGGTTTTAGTTTTGGTTTCAATCTTGTCTTTAAGTGCACACAGAAAATCTTTCCGTAAGTCTCAGGAAGTAGAAAACAGACCCTCATTCTCAGAAGTTGGAGTCTGGAGGCTTACGGAAACAGATACCCAAATGAGGGAGAAGTGAGCATCTGTAAGACAGTGAGTGGGTTCTGAAGTTACAGTCTCCCTTCCAGACTTGCTTAAAACCTCTCTCTTCTGACATCTCCACCCCTCATTAAAGAAGTTGCTCTTCCCCTGATCTAATCTCTTTCTTTCTCTGAGTTTATTGTATATCCAATCTAACTTATCAGTTTTATATCGATTTCATGCATGCTATCTGCCCTCTCAACTGTAAAGGTAGGATTATAATAAAACCTTTTTCAGTGGAATTATGTGGGAATTAAATGAGATACTGTAGGTGAAAGTACCTAGCCCAAGACTTGACTCATTTCAGTCCTTCAAATATATGCATTGTGTGTGCGTGTGTCTGGGTGTATTTTCTAACTACTTTACTCATCAGAACTCTACGAACTAATTTTCATCATTCTTGGAATAGCTTTGGGGTTTCCATAAATTTCTAACTTTCTCCATTTTATTCATTGTAGTCTTTCAGAAATCTTCCTGAGGGACAGTAGGTACTAACAGACGCTCTGCTCTGCTTACCTGAATAAACATCTCTAAATCATTACCTTCGTATGAAAAATCCTGTCTCATCTATCTGTAAAATTTCATCTACAGCAAACACTGCTAAAGGTACATCAAATGGGGAACGGACTTGATGTGACTTTTTCTGGAAATATTCCCTGAAATTAGCAAGAGCCACTTCTCTAAAGGAAAATTGTGATGCAGAGGATTGCGGGCCCCAAACTGATTCTCCTATTAAAAAACTAACACCCTGCGCGCACCAGTAACTCCTTCCCAAACATTCATTTTATGATGGGTAGACACGGCCTTAATGGAAGTTAAAACTGTATTTGAGGGATTGTTTGTGAAAATTGGAGGCACATTAGGCATGAATCTCATTTATGTAGAACCAGAGAGAGCAGCCATGCTACTTACAAAACATTAGAACAAAATCCCTGTCATAAATGAAATAAAAAGTCAGACGTAGTGTTTTATAGCCAAATTGATTATGCCGATTTTGGTACCTTTCCTTTCCCAGTCTCAAAACTATTTAAGTAATAAAGTTTTAATTGCTATATGTACCAATTAAGAGTCCTTGGCAAAATGCGTGCAAGCAAATAATAAATGATTCAACCCTATAAATAAAATGAAAATACGCTAAAATAGTAACGATAGACTGTACATACAAATGAGCACGCTGGGGGCTTCCCTGAAGGAGAAAAGAAAAGCGTCTTTCTTGTCAACATTGGTATTTTTTTGTGTGTAGCAAGGGAAAAGGCAACGTTAGCAAACAGAAATTGCCTTTCACTTTGCCAACAAGATAAATAGAATGAAATTTCAATGAGAATGACTGGAAAATGTACATGATTGATGCCAAATTTGCAAAAATTCCAAAGATATGGGTACGGTTTGTCATAAGAAATGATGTAGAAATCTTTTTGTTTTGTCAGAAAAATTATGCAAAGAAAAAATTGCCAGTTTTCCTCCTCTAGCTCTTGTCCTTGCCTATTCTAGAATCTGTTTGCTTTTTGAAGAAAAGAGACAGGAATATTTTTACTTTTAAATCTTTTATTTTGCTCATCACTAAGAATACGTGGCAGACCTGCTTCCGTGAGGATAATGGGCCCGCATCTGCCCCCAGGCATCGGAAGAGAAAGAAAGGAGGAGCCACACATGAAAGCCCTTTGTAAACTTCAAAATGCCCCCAAAATGTTCATTTTCCTTATTAGCTAAATGCCGACTTAGATACACTTAAATACTGTTTGTGGAAAAGAAAATGAGATTCCAAACTCTAAATCAAAGGGAAATTAGATAGCCTTAAAAGTGGGGATGGGAGAGAAGAAAAGACACACTTTTACTAAGATTTATAGATCAGGCCTAGACTCAATCCTCATCTTTTAGAACCACAACTAACTTCTTTCCCCCACAGACCAGCAGAGCACAGACTCTTGTTTATCAGAATCTTCTCTGAATGTCCAGCCTTTGACACGTAGGAGGTCTATAAACACATATCCAGTGAATGAATGGGTGTTCTCTAATGAATTAGGTACAAAGCTGAGCTCTTTTTCTTACTTGCAATAGTTTATTTAATCTTTATATTAAACATACGAAATAAGCCTATCTTCTATTTTTGATGAGAAAACAGAAACTTGGAAAGGTACGTGTTATGTGTCCTGTGATAAGCACTTTACCTAATTATATTTAAACTTTGTGGCAGCCCTATGGAGTGAGCTCTATTATCCCCATTGAAAGATAAGAAAACTGACACAGAAAGAAGTAAAATGACTTGCCCGATAAAGGGGCAACACTAAGCAGGATTCTATTCCTGGAGGTCTGACCCCAGAGATACACTTTTAGTGGGAACATTATCCTACTGCCTGCGGAGCACCGGCGGTAAGAATGTGGTACAGACTAGATTTTGTATCCAACCCTGCTGGACTCCAGAACATGATCTCTTTCCACTCCATATCCAGAAGAGTATTTCCAAAGTTGCCAAAACAGAGGACGGGAGCAAAAAAGAGTTGGAGGATTGGGAAAATCCTGGTAGGAAAAAGCTGAGGTTGATTTTCACGGTTTTGCTGAAGGTGCTCAGGAGCCGAAGAGGAAGGAAAGCGTTAACATGAAGGCAGTTCACCAGACCCCGGAGAGAGCCTGACTTCCACCGTTTATAAGTGGATGGCTTGAACTTTTCATTCAACTGACCTACAACTCCGTTCCTCAAATGAGAAAACTAAGTAAAATGGTGAAACAAATGCTGTGCAACTCAGATTTTATACCAATGTAACCAGATGTATGAACTTAGAAAATGTCACGGTTAGAAAGAGGCAGTATGGTCTCACTCTTTTATGGGAACTATTGGCTGAATTTGGAAAAAAAAAAAAAAAGATCCTGTATGGTTTGGTGGGAAGGAGCATGTGATGTTCAACTTTGTTTCATTTGAAGACTCCTGAAAATCAACTATAATCTTCAGTTAGACTATAGGGTCGGATTCTTATATTTTTTTTAAAAATAAGTACAGAGTGTGCTAGAGCAAAGATCATTAAAAATTCAACCTTTTGGTTTCTAAATCAGATACAAGGAATTCTTTAAAGAACCATGGGATTAAAACAATGAAGGAGATTTCAAAAACATGTCTAATCCAGTCCTGTGTCTTTTCTCTAAATGCCATTGGATGGGTTCAATCATGAATCATCTCAATCATCTAGAATACTGAATACTCATTGTGCACCCATAACATTTAGTGATCAATGCTGTGTGTCATGTACAGTGTTAAGCCGAATTTGGGTGATCTCATCAAATCTACATTGTAACCCTTTGAAAGGATGCTTTTATTATTACCATTTCACAGATAAAGAGACTGGAGCATAGTGAGGTTAAGGGACTCTCCAAGAACACGGAAGTTATAAGTAGTCAGGCCACACTTAGAACCAGATATGTGTAAGTCCAGAGCCCATGAGGCTAAATCCCACGCCATAGAGAAACTGTAGCTGGTGCTATATTAATGTGTAAAAATTCATTATTTAGATATAAGGTTAAAATAACAGAAAACTCGAAAGAATAATAATAGTACAAAGAACACCATTATACCATGTAGAAGATTCACCTATTTAAATTTTTCTCAATTTCTTTGTCATTCGCACCACAGATAGAGAAAGAAAGATAGCAAGAAAGAACGAAAAAAAGAAAGATAATAGAAGACATATTGAAAGATCAGTAGATCATTGGGTCTACAGGTTGGTCAAGATAGATACAATGAGTTAGGAGATGGGTAAGTAGGTAAATGGATAGATGGATGGATATACATTTATAGATGCAGATCTTTATCATTTTTTCTGACTCTAGAGGATGAGCAGCATACATCAGGGTCCATTATCTCCATATACTTCAGTGTCCAATTCTTAAGAAGAGGCTATTTTCTAACATAAACTACAGTACTGTTATGAACCTCCGTAAAATTAACACTGATAGGATACTTTTTTCTAATCCACTGTCTGTACTCCAATTTTGTCAAGTGACCCAATAATGTCCTCCAGCGCATTTTCTCCTCTCCAGTGCAAGGTTCAGTCTAGAGTCAAGTAATGCTTTTTAGTACTATGTCTCTTTAGCCTACTTCAATCTAAAACATTTCCACAACCTTTCTTTGTCTTCTGACATTGACAAGTTTGAAGAAAACAGTCCTTTTATTACACAGAGACAGTCTTCACTTTGGGTTTCTGTGATGTTTCCTTATTATTAGATTTAGCTAATGCATTGCAGGCTGGAATAACACATAAGTGTTGCTGTGTCCTCCCCAAGTTATCACATCTGGAGGCACGCGATGTCCATATGCCTTTCCCCAGTATTAATCTGGATCACCCAGTGAAGGTTTGTCTGATTGCACCATTATACATTGTTACTATATAGTTACTTAATCTCTAGACACCAAATTGTATATTAATATATGTTAATTATATATATGTTAATATATACAATTAGCATAATATTATATACAATATATATAAAATGCTCAAAATATAGCTATAATATAGTTAGTATCGTTTTCATTTTTTCCCCTTACAACTACAGGCAATCTGGGCAGGGGCACTTAATACCATACCAGTATCTCGCTTCATCAAAATTTCCTTCTGGATCAATGATTCTTGTCTGATCCAGTCTTTTGCAACATGGTTACAAAACAGTTGTTTTCTAACTCCAGCACTTCCTCCATTTTTACCAGTAGGTATTTGAGATTCTACTGTAAACAAGAACCCCGCCTTTTCCTTATTTGGTTATTTATCTCTATTTTTGATGCAGACTTAGACATTTTCTTTCAATGGTTTATTGTTGTACTAATTGTTTCGGTGCTGAGATCCTCTTAGATGTGGCTAGCAGAGGCCACCTGGAGTTGTTCCCATATCCTTGTAATATGGTCCACCACTTATTTATTTGGAGCAGGGGGTGGGAACTTTATTTTGTAGATAACAAAACAACCCCAATTCATCTTCTAGCTACAGTGCCCCAGCCCTGAAGTCAGTCATTTCTTCACAAAATCTGAATTCTTTTTCACAGGGAAGGATGCAAGAGACAAGAGGCTAGAATGATAGGCTTTATTTTTAATCTTTTATCATTCCCTCATGTAGAATTCCTAAACCTTTTAAAGCTATCAGGCATCTTCCACTTGTTAGACCATGAACTCGTTCTCACGTATGTGGGACTTTAGTTCGGTCTTCAAGGGGTGATAGGATGATGAAGTATGAGAAAAGAAAATAAAGAAGCATCAAGATACTGCTTTTTAGAACTTTTAAGCTAAATGTATCATGGAGAAATTTCAAAATTTGTTCAGTGGAAACTAACTTTATAAGTTCCTCTTTGTTTTTTTTTTAAATTTTTTAAATATTTATTTACTATTGAGAGATAGAGAGAGACAGAGCATGAGCTGGGGAGGAGGAGGAGAGAGAGGGGGAGACAGAGACTCAGAAGCAGGCTCCAGGCTCTGAGCTGTCAGCACAGAGCCCGACGCGGGGCTCGAACCCACAAACCCTGAGATCATGACCTGAGCCGAAGTTGGACGCTCAACCAACTGAGCCACCCAGGCACCCCTATAAGTTCCTCTTTGAAAAAGGCACTGTGGTCAAGTGTAGGCAACGCTGCTTACCAGCCTCCCCACCCCACGTGACTTAACAGCACATTCCAGTGAGTTAAAGACTCTGTTAAGTCCGGCATTAGAGACAACCGGTTAATTTTAACCCAGTGTGGCCACATTTATTTGAACCCGCCAGTAACATTTGTTACCATCGTTCAGAGCATTATTGGAAAAAGTTAATTTGGATATTTGAAGTGGATATTAAGTTGCCTTTAAGGTCTGTCTTCTTCTGTCCTTCTCCATGGCCGTCTATATAGCTGTTAGAAATTGCTTTCCAAACAGTTATTTGCTTATCAAACACTTCCATTTGACAGAAAGGTCCTGGAGGACAGAAATTTGTTGTTTTCAATATTTGTCATTCTGCTACAGTACCTGGCACTTAACAGGCATTCGAAAAATGTTAAATTGAAGCACTGAATTGCCTGAGAGATATCAAATGCACTTGGAAAATTATCTTACTTCAGAAACGGTTCCTCCCTCACCTCTATCCCCATTCTGTGAATTATTATTAAATTAATTTTACCTTGGAACCATAAAAATTACTCTCCTTTATCCTTAAAGAATAGATGCCCAGTTGAAAAACAAAGCATGATGCAACAATGAGTGCTGAGAGGTCTTGGGTGATTGGGTGCAGTGAAGTTCGATGTAAGGGGTGTGGCCCCACCTGCTGTCTCCCCCATGACTAGGTTGAGCCCGTGTGCAAAGCAAAGCAATGCGTCTATCACTTCAGAGTCCTTCCACCTGCTGCTGGATGCTGGCCTTTCACGGTCAATAAGACAGGCAAGGCCCCTTCTCTCCTGGAGCCAGTATTCTAGTGGATGAAGACAAACGAAAACAAAGTGAGCAAATAAACAAACAAGGAAATTCCCAGAACCTTAAGCACTTTGGAGACAATAAAAGAACATAATAAGATGGAGCGTAAAGCCAGTGGGCCTAAACTTCAAGGATGAGAAGAAGCCAACCCTGTGAAAAGCTGGGAATCAGGAGGAAGGGACCGGCAAGTGCAAAGGCTTTGAGGCGGGAAGCGGCCTGGAGGGTTGAGCACAAGTGGCCCGGTGACAATGACATGGAGGAATCACGTGACATTCAACTGCCACGCGGGAGACCGTTCTTAGCAGCACCTTGTGACGGAGGAGCGCTATGAGGCAGGGAATGATAAAGAAAGGCCTGAGAGCTGTGACCAGCGATAAACAAACAAGGCGAGGTTTGAAAGTTAAGTGATTGATGATAATGTACAGAACCTAAGTGAGCAGCCTGATGGGAAAACAGTGCCGCCGCCTTAGCTGCTTACACCTGAAACCCCCCTGCTTCCCTCCTGTGGCTTGTCGCTTTCTTTGTCTTCTGCTGGCAATGCCTTCCCTTCTGTGTCTGCCTACCCCAGCCGGTCAGCTGATCAGGTCTCTCTCTCTTCTTGCTTTGCTCTCTCTCTTCTCCCCTCACCTTTGCTTATCCCTCCTGTGTGTCAGGGCTTCCCCTCAGCTCCTGTGTCTCATTCGTACTAATTTATTTGACAGACCTTCACCAAATCACTTCTATAGGCAGTTGCTCTCCTTCCTACCTGGAGGAGATACTAAGATGAATTAGCTTTAGTGCTCCCTGCCTTCAAGGGACTGTGGGCTTCTAGGGGAAGCAGATGAACACACTATTCCAATGCAGCGTGTGCTGTATAAAGGATCAGACACATAGATGGCCCTTCACTGCCATGCAACTTCCTCTCTCTGCCTTAAGCAATGGTAATACAGCAAGAGTCTCCTGACATTCCCGCTGTTAGCTCTATGACCTGAAATCTATTCCACATGCTGTCTTAAAATTAATCCTCCCTGAAACACGGCTCTTGTGTATCTCGGAGTAAGACAGAAATGGGTTCAGAGTATGCACCCCCCCCCCAATAAAAACTAAGTGCACTGTGGGAGCTTGGATGAGATCCAGGAGCAGAAAAAAGACCATCGATGAAGAAGCTGATGAAAGTCAAAAAGGTCCACAGATTACTTAATAGTAACTTACCAGTGTGAATTTCCCAGCTGATACTTGTTGTACGGTGAAGTGAGGTGTCCACGTGAGGAGAAGCGAGATGACAGGTTTGCGGAAACTCTCCGTATGAATTTTGCAATTATCCGGTACGCCTAATGCTTATTAAAAACATTAGTTAAATATTACTTAACACTAGTTAACTAACGCTAGTTAATGTTAGAATTTTTTTTAAGAAAGAATACACATCATTGCAAGTGCTCAGGGAAGGGAGAAAAATAGAGTATTTCTAGTGACTTTGCCTTAACAGCCCCTGGATGATGACCACGAAAATCAGGGCAGACGGTCTCTGAGGAAGAAAGAGGGAAGCAAGATCAGAGAGGAGCCATGCCTTTCTCCTGCTGGTGCACACGTGTGTTTGTTTCATGATAATTCTTAAATTGTGCCTACACGTTCTGTTATCCTCCTGAATGAGAATTGTGCTGAGAGTGTTAAGTGAATACACAAATTTTGTATCATTCAGAAATAAATACATGCTCCAACGCTAGCAAGCAGTATGACTCCGGGAAAATTACTTTGTCACTCGTTGGTTGTCACGAGGATTCAATGAAATGATGTGTAAACGACTTAACATGAGGTTGGCAAATAATAAACAATAAATGCTAGTTTACAAATAAAGATATACACAGATATAAATTTTATTACATAACAAATAACAATAAAACTAACAATAAAGAGCGAAGAAATGGGCTTCTCAAATCACATTATTGTTATTACGGTGTTAAAGTAATAATAGCTAAGAATTATTAAACTAATACTATGTTTCAGCAGCTGAGCTAGTTCTAGAGGGTCCCAGGAAGCAGGGTGTTTAATTTTGTGAGTGATTCTCCACATTTTGAAGTGATCAGTGGATCACATTTGGAAACAGAGCTCTAGCAGCACTGTCCTATACTCAGAGTCTGCCAGTGGGTTTTTTGTTTGGTTAGGTTTTTTTTTAATGTTTTTGTTTATTTTGAGAGAGAGTGAGAGGAGCAGCGAGGGAGGGGCAGAGAGAGGGAGAGAGAGAACCCCAAGCAGGCTGTGCGCTGTGACGTGGAGCCTCTCCAGGGCTTGACCTCACCAACCACCAGGTCGTGACCTGAGCCAAAACCAGGAATCTGATGCTCAACTGACTGAGCCCCCTGGGCGCCTGCACAAGTGCTTGTGCGTGTAGCTTCTGTTACGGCTCAAGTATGGCAAAGCCAAAAAATGGGGAAATGGCCATCCTTGAACATGTCGTCTGTTACAGTCATGGGCCCCAGGAGGGTGGGGGCGCCACGCCGTGGGGGGCCGGCCACCTGCGGAAGTACCGAGATCAGTGAGGGGGCCCAGGGAAGGGCGCAAGATGCGGGCGAGAGCCTTTACTGTGGTTTGCACAGGGAGGAGCAGAGAAGAGGGGAAGCAGTCTTCCATGTGGCTGGTTTGAAGAGTTTCAGTGGGCCTGTCCCGAGTGTCCAGCACGTGGCCCCGGAACGATGGCGGCAGGTGAATAGTGTATTGGAGCGTGAGAGCCCAATAAAAAAGGTGGCGGGGGGGACGGGCCCTGATTTGGTTGCTTTGCATACGGAAGGTGTTCTCGTCTGCAAGTCCGTTGCTATCTCTAAAAACTGGCCAGCCCTGGAAGAGTCAAACCCGTCACGGTCAGCAAGGTGCCGATGTCAAGCATCAAATACAGAAACTAGAAAATGTGATTGTTAAAGCAAGCTATAGATGTAATTTAAAATTGTCTAGTAGCCATTTTGAAAGAGTAAAAAAAATAACGAAGAAATATCTTAAATACTATCATTTCAACAGGTAATTGGTCTAAAAATTATTAATGACATTTTATGCTTTTAATATTTTTTAACGTTAAATCTTTGAAATCCAGTATGTCTTCTGTACTTAAAGCATGTGTCAGTTTTGACTAGCCACGTTTCAAGTGCTCAGGAGCCGCACGTGGTTAGTGGCTACTGTATTGGACGGTGCAGCGCTAGAAAGCCATAGAATTCATTGAGGTTGAAGGAGACTTAAGAGAATTTCTCAGCATCTGTTTGGTGGTGGCAGCCATGTGGCTCATTAAAGTGATCTCTATCCTCTCACCCCAAGCCCCGCCTCAGCATATTATCAACACCGCTCTTGTCTTTTGCCAGCCCGCTCCCCTGCCCTCCCTCTCATTACCATGTCCCCCATCACTGCTGTCACCTCCTCACTTCCTGTCTCTCTTTATTAGTGGTCTGTACTGGGTTAGACAAAGGAAAAATACTACTATTGCTTTTTCTGGGGGGGTGAGGGGTACCTATCATAGAAATCCCAGCTCCTGAGGAAGGGGCTGGGAGTGATCTTGGTGGAGAGCAGGATGCCAGAAGAACTTCCTAAACAGGCTTAAGGTGCCAAAAAATAAAAATAAAGAAAGGATAACCATGGGCCATGTATTAGGTGCTGTCAACACAAACAACACTTACCGAACAATGAAACTTCTTTCCTGGTGAATTGGGTAGAAAGAAAGAAAACGTGGTGGGGAGGGTTAATTTTGCTAAAGTCTATAGATCCATTAAAGGATCACAACAGAAAAAAAAAAAACTGAAAAATAACAATTTATATTATTTTGAAGGTTAAAAGTGTTAAAAAGCCACCAAGTAGCTTACTAGTCTAAAAGAAACACATAAGTTTATCAACCTGTCTACTTTTTATTTTTTATGAGATACTTTTGCTTATGATTGTTTGGAAGTTTTATCAGCCCTCTTGGGAAGATCTAATATACTCCAAGCAGTTTTAATGCCCAAATCGGCCAGGTCCGTGTGGGATCCCCCGACCTAGACGCCCTATGACAAGCTAAGTTCTCCTAGACGATGTTCCCTTGGTTTCAAGCTCACTCATCCTTGATCTCTATGTTTAAGGTGTAAATCTGGCACACAGGAAAGTGAGAAATATGTAGCTTTGTCCTGAGCCAGGAATCCCGCGAATATGTCTCAGGCGAGCTAATCCGCAGAGGTCAGCACAGGCCCAGACACCTCAGGCCTGCCCCTGTCTTCACTGTTCCCTGTAAGTTGTGGTGGGCTACAGAACTTTCCAGAAGAGTTCAGCTCCGGTGGCACTTTCCAGGACTAAGACTGTAGGTCTACCTTAACATTTTCATAAAATGTTAACCTACCCTAACGTTTTCATAAAATGTGAAGTTTCATAAAAGATTACTTAACAGAAGGCTGCGCATGGTAATGGACACCATGACTTTGGCTAGCGTGTTGTAAAAAAAATTCTTCTTTACACTGTCCTTTTCAATCAAGTTACTCCTCAGGAACACCTCTGGCAAAACTCCCTGAAAGGATAGAAGGAACCAGTATTTTAAATAGCCCTGAAGAACACTCAGTGTTTCTTCTTCTAGAGTACGAGCTAAAGTGCACTTTGGTCAGATGGCGATAGGGAACAAAAAAAGTATAGCCTCGTTCCCATTCTCAATGACTCAAGTGATATAGAAGGACAAGATGTTCCAAAGATTTCTCAGAAATGCTCCACATCCATGGTTCCAAATACAATCGCTAATTTGTCTTCAAAACACCAGTTTGCACTGATGGAGTATCTGTCTGAGAAAAGGCCACAACCCAGTACAAGATAATCATTAGGGAGACATTATTATTATTTTGCTAATTAGTCAAAAATCATCGGCTTTCCCGTGGCTTCTTCCTGCTGAGCAATCATTTGATCTTGCTTATGTTGACAAACACACACGTCACCAATCCTGCCTCATTTATCTTTTGACAGGGACAGCGTTGGCTTCTTCGTTTGTAAAGAAAGGAAAACTAAGTGTAAGCAAACAGGCAACAGGACCCAGGAATTAACTCACACTCATTTCCTTGCTAACAAACAAACAAATAAATAAAACAGTGCAATGCCTGATTTTCTAACAAACTAGCTTTTGTGTGCTCTGGCGACATGGATTTTATATCCCCTAAGAATAAACCAAATCCAGAAGTGGGAAAACTTAGTGTACTTAATATCGAGAGAGAAAGCAACTAATAACCTGGCAAAAGACTGAAAATCTTATTAAGTAGTCAAAGATGTGGAATGTTCTCTTTTTTTTATTTGAATTAATAATAGTGAACATATGTTTGGCTAGAAAAAGATAAAAAGGACTTTCTTCCCTCTATTTGGTTAAAATATATAAGAAAAATGTTACATTCTGTGTAAGACAGACTTTGGAATTCAGTGTGACGATCATTTGAAATTCCAATCAGGCTGCTTAGATTTTGTTGCTAAAAAAAAAAAAAGAAAAAAAAAAGAAAAAGAAAAAAGGCAGTATCTAAAATAAACTATCTAATAACTACTTGGGGAAAAATATATTTGCTTCTAAAGAAGAATGCATCAGATAGAGCTAAGCGAAATTTCGTGGTCTGGGCAGCCCTGGCCAGTTAATGGGATCAAATGCTTGGTTGACTGATTATTTATGCAGAAATCATCATTATGATAAGAAAAAGGAAGTCGACTCAAAGGTTCCAAGTAAGAGGGCATCTGTATGTGGCTAAGGGGGGNAGTTTGTAGAGTGAAGAGCCAGAATGGGAGCCACATTTTCCCAGGTTCTCAGTTCTATGCTGTCTGTAATTCCAGGTGGATTCAAAGTACTTTAAAACGAAGTAGCATTGGCATTCCACCCAGACACTGCGGCTAGCTACCGGCAGACCCAAACATTCTTAAAAATGCTAGTGCAGTGGTTCAGCATGAACACTGAAAAAGCATCCTAGATAAAAGATTTAAGTAGCTGCTGAGATATGAGACACACAGGTCAGGAAAATTCTCTGTGTCTTCATGTCTGTTCAGTGATATGGATGCAATAAACCCAGGGAAGTCTCTGGTATTTTTTATTGGTCATTCAAACCCCACTTATGTAAATTCCTTTTAATCTGTCCTAAATTTTGCTCATTAATTTCATTTGTGAATGTGATTTGTACTAGGGAAACAGCATTTAAAACACCATTCCTCTTATTCAAAATTAATATTTTACAGCTTACTGTATGTATTCGTTAAGTAAGAAGTATTTGGAATTCAACAGCTTAATCTCTTTTTTGACTAGCATCCCAACATATATTAGATTTTTTATCTAATAAGAAAAATATTATAAAAGAAAAAATAATACTAGATCACTGATCGATGGTTTGGAAACTTTCAAGAGATTAAATATGCTGTTCCCTTTTAAACTAAGAATTTGTAAAAGGTGAGACCATTTTCTGCTTCATACGATGTTGACATCTATGGAAGTAAGGTGGTCGGGATGTCATGTTTTAATTCAAAAACCAGTTATTAGCTAAAAAGGAAAATAAAAGTCTAAATTGTGGTACTGTATAA
This sequence comes from Crocuta crocuta, assembly GCF_008692635.1. Taxonomy (NCBI): domain Eukaryota; kingdom Metazoa; phylum Chordata; class Mammalia; order Carnivora; family Hyaenidae; genus Crocuta; species Crocuta crocuta. The sequence continues at coordinate 3,714,497 of NW_027527932.1, forward strand.
ACTGTATTTAAAGCTTTTCTAAGCCATTTTAATAAACAAAAGTAAATTTACCATAATGTAAAAGATTAAACAAAAACAAAAACAAAAATCTTCCTTTTGTTCATACAATTATATCTCCAGAAGATACTAAATGTAAGTTGTTTAGGTACCACTTAAGTGCTATCTTGAACGCTTTCGATTTTTTGTTAAATAATAGAAGTTAGCTTCCTACACAGTTTGGGTATGTATTTATTTCTACCCAAAAATTTTGCGAGAAAGACAAAGTATCGGGGTCCTTATCTCCCTAACTAACTCTATAGGACACATCTTTTCCTATCGCATGCTTTTAGAGATAAAATTAACTCCTCAAAAATAAAATACTTTCTTCAGAATGTTTGACAACTTTACAAAGAGAAAAATCAGTACTTTATTCATTATTTGCAAATAAAATATTATAATAAAATGCTTGTCCTCATTTTAAATGGATGCACTATATTAACAAACAGAATATTCAAGGCTTAACTCAAATGATTAAAAACTGTAGCTGTCTCATTAATATAGGATTTTAAGGTAATGGCACACGGCTCATTGGTTCTTTGTGTGAATAATGTGATCAAATGAAGGGGGGGAGGGGAGGAGGGCTAAAAGACTAGGGAATCATAAGAGCTTATTTCCATTGCCCATGAGGAAAATATATAAAATAGTATCCTCACCTCCATTTTCCCCCCGAAAATGACTTTGAAATGTCAAAATACACCTTTTTTGGCTAGTGTTTGTCAACACTGATGGCTAAAATATACCTGGAGGGGAAAAAAAAAAGAAAAACAATGTGCTTATTAATTTGGATTGTTAATAACCGACTGTCTAAATTTCTCTTCCACTTGAAATTATAAAGGTTATACTGATTTTGATTGTAACTCTTGTATGAGTCTCCAGGTATGAAGAGACAGGGGACACACACACACACACACACACACACACACACACACACACCCCTCTGACCTACTACTGCTATTATCAACATATCTATCACACATGTGCCCATTTGAACAGCATCTTTGTTCCTGATCCATGAAATTATTTTACAGACTATAGTGAGTCCCATAACAATCATTATTTTAGTAGAATATGGCCTACTCTCTGGATCCAAAAGCAAAATCACAGGGAAAAATGAATATTCTAAGCAAGAACTAAAAATGATTTAAGAAATCTAACTCCTTACCCAAATGATATTTTTCTCAAGTTTTTAGACCATTTCTTATCTCTCTCAAGAGTGCCGAAAACCTACACACATTCAATCAAGCCTTTAAACCATGTTACATAAACACGGAATCCACTATATGAAAAAAATAGAAATATCACACCACATTCACTTATAGTAATATTTCATGCTTTGTCAGCATGGCATCTATTACCAAAATTGTGGATAAATATCCAGATTAATTTGTTCGACAATCGGGCACCACTGCGTTATACTACAAGGCTTTTCTTTTCTTTTTCTGTATTCCGAACCCTATAAAACAGAGAAAAAATGAACAAAAGAAACACACATGATATGGATACACAGCGTGCAACGTATGTATTTAAAGAGACAGAGTTTCTCACGTAAAGGGAACGAGTGTTTTCCTAGGAAAAACAGACTCAGAGAAAACCCAAATCAATTTTCAGTAGACAATGGAGCAATTAAAAGGAGTCCTTTCTGAACAAGTCTCTCGCACTGCAGCTTAGAATGTCTTTTTAGGGTTAAGTGGGCAGCAGTGCAATCTCTGCCCTCCGGAAGGCGGTTTGCTCCGGGCCTCCACTGGCTCTTCCCTGTGCTTGGTCTCTGCCACTGCTTTGCCCTGCCTCCCTGCGTCCAATGTCAAAATCACACACAGGCGGCGGGAAGAAAGCCCTCTGCTTCGGCAGCCAGCGTTGCGAGCGACGCGCCAGAACGGAGCCACAGCGCTGCCTCCAACCGCGGGCAATCATCCGAGGCTCCCCGAATTCCTCGCTCAGTCCCAGGCCCTGGGGCTGCAGTGGGAAGCAGAGGCGCTCTCAGGAAACCATTCCGCCTTAAGACTTCCAGACCATGCATTTTTAGCCTCTCTTTTCACGAGGATTAGAAAAATACCACCTCACATCCATTCCCAGTGAGTGTCACAAATCTGTTCTCAGACTAAAGAATATCCTTTTCAAGAGACGATGCTAAAAATCCCAAAGCTGACAGCTAATATTTTTGTTTCATTTTAATTAAATGCCTAAAGCCCTAAAGGCATCCACAGCATTCATTCTAAGAGTTATTTATCTAGATAAACTGTGTATTAGTGTAGGTGAGAGATTATCATTTTATCACGTTTTATAAATTACACGTGGCGACATGCCTGCACATCACGATCTCTGCTTCCAGCAGATACCGTATTTCTTCAAAAACCAGAAACAAGATTTTATTTTTTCAGCGACAGAAATCTGCATCATCACATTTTCTTTACCACCGAGGCCACGTGCATCCTCTGCTGTGTGGATGGAGAGCTGGTTAACTGCGGTGTCTGCAGCCCAGACAAAAAGACAGGCTTAAGCCTAAGGCTCTTGATACAGAACGAAGTGTATTTTCACAGCCTGCGCACATTCCTCACGCCGAGCCTGCGTGGCTTCCCCCAGAAGCCATGCAGCAGGTGTGTGCATATCTGCATACGGGGCTGCAGTGTGGCGAGGTGCTTGAATCATTTCCAGAACGAGGGCGCCGCCACGATTGCTCCAATTGATCACCGCAGTCACCTGATATTACATAAAAGGTTGGTGTGGAAGCATATGGATTGGATAATAATCAGAGTTGTTCTGACATGGTCTATTTAATAATTCAAAAAGGAAAATTTGAAAATGATTCTGCACAAAGCTGCAGCGCCCGCTTGACACTTTATTTATATCAAATGCTCTCTGTGTAGTTTGTGAGCTGTGCAGATTGCCTGTTCGATGTAGTTCTTTTTCTAAGGCATCAATATTCCGAATCACCATCAGCAAACAATCACGCACATCACCTGTCACACGGAAGGGCTGAAATGTTCTGCTTCTCTATATACCGAGGTAGCAGAAAGCAACCCGTAGAAAAATGATCATTTATGGCCGTACCCAGAATGCCACACAGGACAGGGTTAAAGGCTCAGTGAACTGGATTAGACAACGCAGAGAGAAAATACTTATTGGTAACATTGACAAGTGGTCAGAGTGTTTTTAGATAATATATTCTGTATGTTGATTCACTTGAGAAATGCAGGAAGAGCTGCAGCTAGATCAGTGGCGCTAACCTCGTCTCAGGTGAGCACAGAGCTGGGCTATTCCCATAGCATGGAAACTGGGAGCCAGATGTTCATGCCTCCATAGGCTAAGCCCAAACCCTTGAACAGACTCTGAGCCCAGTATGGGGACAGGCAGGCAGATTTTCCCACTCCTGAGCAGTGACTCCACCCACCACCTTCTAAGACCCCCGTTGGCCAGTGCCCTTGGCAGTCAGCGTTTTGGCCCCTATCGCACGTCTGCCCTCAAACCTTCTGTGGCCCCCCTCTCCCACACCCGTGCCCTGGAAATAGCACTGCAGTGTGTCACGGGCTTGCTCTCTCACTGCTCTGACCAAAGAGCTGCTTCCGATGGCCCCGTGGAATTGCTAAACTCTGCTTTGTAAATACCGAGTGGTAACAATTTAAGTTATCGAAAGCAAAGCAGATCGTCACTGACCTTCAGGAAATACTAATCACAGCATATAACTCCTTCACATACAAGCAAGATCATGATACGTAACAGCCGTCGTAGAAAAGGTTTTGATACCATACGGGTCACATGTTGTGATAATCGCATGCTGTCTTAAATGCTACATTTGCCTCCTAATTTTTTTTCCTCACTAAAAAATTATTTAAAGATTTTAATCTTGAAGAAAAGCTACAGTCTTTGGTAGTATGTCTTTTAATCTTTTGTATTTCATCCTAGTAAGAATCAATGCATGAAATGCTGATGTACATCCAGTCCCAGAATGAACTAATTTAAATAGCCATGGCCCATACTTCTTAGCAGCAAATCAAAATGTACTCATCAGACACCCGGCTGTCAAAGGCAATGTTTTTTGATGTACCACATAATTTTAAGAACAATTTCTCTTTCCTGTAAATGAATCTAAGACAGATGACAATCAACATGCAAGAGACTTCTAAGCTGAAAATAAAGCAAATTAGCTAATACAGAAAGGCAAGGGGAACCTGGGTGGCTCAGTCAGTTAAGCATCTGGCTTTGGCTCAGGTCATGATCTCACGGTTCATGAGTTCAACTCCCACATCAGACTCTGTGCTGACAGTTTAAAGCCTGGAGCCGGCTTCAGAATCTGTCCCCCTCTCTCTCCCTGCCCCTTCCCTGCTCATGCTCTGTCTCTCTCTATCAAAAATAAATAAACATTAAATAATTTTTTTAAAAAAAGAAAAGGACTGTAAACTATGGTCATGCACACTCAAAAAGATTCACCATTCCTGGCCTAAATGTTCTTGATTTCAATCCCCAAACTACTTAGAACCATTGTTCTCTGCTACTGTTAGTATTTAAGATGAGATAAGATGAGGTAGGATGTCATTTAACATTTCCCAAAATTATCGTCATTGGAAATATTGAATAAATCTATCTGTAGCCTCAACTCCTCTTTGAGGGAGAGGAGGTGAAATCTATTCTCTTTAAGAAAAACATCCGCTTTTTCTTGCAAGTATTTCCTACCATGATGAAGCAGTTACATTATGCTCACCTGCAAAGTTGTACTCATTAACTTTGATTTTCTGAAGAACACTGGGTGAGTTTAATGAACAAGAAGGTTAGGGACACATGGCATTAAGATAAATTAAGAAGGTCTGGGGCCAGAAATCGTAGGTTCAACCTTTCATTTCTGATCAAAACTTTTAACTCCTGCAACAGGGAATGTAATCAAGTGGCAACATGGAGGTTCACAGATGAGGAAAAGACTAGGACATCCACATGCAGGTGACCTTTGTCCCTGGATCTGAGTCCAGGTATCTAGATGCTAACCAAAGGAGCTGAGAGCAATCTTTCTTGGTCTACTCCCCGGTCACTAACACCACCTCTAATCTGGTCTGTTCATCTCCCATATAAATAAAACAAGGAGAAAAAAAAAAAACAACTATGTTCATTTATTTCATACTTGCAATCTAATTTCATCCTGAAAAGTATTTTATAAGCACCATTAACCCCATTTTACTGATGATGAACCTAAAGCCTAGAAAGTTTAAATAACTTACCTGGGGTCAGACCCCTGACAGAATAATGAAGCTGGATTTTTAACTTTGAGCTTAGAATTCAAGTTCAGCGACTCGTCCCCTAAAGTACAAATAATCAGTGATAATAAATGAGCAATGCACACGTCATAAACTTGGCTAATCAGCATCCTCTACTTACATAAAGGACAGTCCACTCGATTATCTGTTATCTAATAATTGATTTAAATAATGATTAATAAGTACAATCATGTTGTCGATTGGGATTCATAGAACTCAGCCCCGTCATAAAATATTAATCACAGAAGTATGACAAAAGAGACAGAGGATTAGTCAAAGGCTTTCTAAACCACTCTCCCCCAAGACAAAAGTCAACAACGTGATTATTTAATGACACCATAGTATTTCTCTGTAGGACTTACCTCCGAGATAGGCTATTGTTACTTTCCCCATAATGTTGGTACTATTTGTAGGCTGGCTTCTAAAGGTGGAAATGTAGAGATCCCTTGCCAGTAAAGAGCCATCCCATCACTTGCTGCTCCTGGGCCAATGAGTAGCATACGAG
>NW_027527932.1:3720289-3991296 GCF_008692635.1 Crocuta crocuta
TTCAAATAAGATGTGTTGTTTCTTTAAAAAATAAATTGAAAGGTTTTATATTTATTGGTATTGACAACAGTTTAAAGACAAAACACTGGTGAGTGCTTTTACAACTTCAAATACTGTATTACAGAGTTAATGAGAAAAGCATAGGGTTTTACAGGGAGGAAACCTGGATTCGCATTCCACCTTTGCCACTCACTACCCGTTAGTCCTTAGTAAGTCATTGTCTGAATGCCTGCGGTCCCATTCTTACTTCTTCATGGGATTGCTTTACAGGTTTGTTAAAATAACTTGCATTAGGGGCGCCTGGGTGGCTCAGTCAGTTGACCGTCCGACTTCGGCTCAGGTCATGATCTCACGGTTCGTGGGTTCGAGCCCCGCGTCGGGCTCTGTGCTGACAGTTCAGAGCCTGGAGCCTGCTTCAGATTCTGTGTCCCTCTCTCGCTCTGCTCCTTCCCTGCTCATTCTCTGTCTCTCTCACTCTCTCAAGGATAAATAAACATTAAAAAAAATAATAATTTGTATTAAAGCAGAGTATAAACTATGAATTTACTATGCAATCTAAATTATTGTCAATATTCCCTAATTTAATATTTCTGTAAACTCAGATACTTTTGTAATTACTCTCTCGCAGAAAGACCCCACTCTTCTTTCAGAATGAAATCAAGTGTTCTCAAGATGTGAAAAAAATCACGAGGTCCGGTCTTACCTTCCGTCTCTACTCCATCTTACCTAAAACCCCGCGTTATGTTCTTTCATAGTCCCTATAATTTATCTTTACAGCACTTCCTGAACACTCTTTAAAAAAAACAAAAAAAGAAAGAAAGGAAATTATGAACCGTTGGCTTCCACCTCCAAAACCCTAGCATGTAGGAATACAGAACATTCCCATACTTTTGGCTAATCTTGGAACTTAATAAGCCATAGCCTGTCCCCTGTACCACCTTGATTTAACCTGTCACCGAGGTGGGCACCTCTGAGGGCTCTCAGAGCACCTCGTAGCTTTCTTTCTGTCTCTTAGTTCTCTCTCCACTGAGAGTCTTCTCCCTGCCCCCGTATAGGACAACTGGTCAACCCTCCCTGAGTATCCAGTGAAGGCTTCCATCCGTACCTAGTATCTTCAGTATCTTTACTCTTCCACACCCAGCTCTTTTCTTTATTTTTCCAAATAGTTAGGTGCTATTCATAGAGTAATCTCTAATGTCAGCGATTACCCATAAACTTATCCCTTCTTTTTATGTTCAGCACTATTTGTATTATTTGTTGACTGGGTCTTCATTTGAACTATCAGCTCCATGAGATACTATGTCTATTTTTCTCATCACTGAATCTCTAGCATGGATATATACATTTTCAGGAAGTATTTGTTGATCAAAAATAATAAATAAGAGTAAATAGGAACCAAAAGGGAGATAGGGAAGCAGAAAGCAATGCAAGTAATTATAGATTTACATCAGTTTCTGCTGGAGTTTTCTTTAGGTGTCTATGGTTCAGAGGTAGTAGCTTCCTCCCCATTTTCCACCCTATTTGAAGGAAGAGTATGGAGAAGAGAAAGAGGAGGGGAAGGGAGGGGAGGAGAAACAAAATAATGTAACAGCCAATATTTAAACTGCATTAGGAAAAAAAGAAAAAGAAATAGTAATAAATGGTATTGGATTTTTTTAGCAAAATATCTGTTTTTTTTCTCAGAAAATTATTAAATGGCATTTCTATGTAATATAGGTAGGTAGATAGTCAATAAATGGGCTTCATTACGGGTATAGGTTAGTAAGAAAACACTGAAAAAACTAAAATAATATTTTAAAGTGCTAGCATTTCTAAAAATGCATTCACTTTTATTTTTGTTGAACTTTAACAAATCAGAATGTTATTTATTGGTCTGCATGTGGAAATCAATAAAATCCCTTTCGATCCCTTGTTAGGATTTAAAGAGTTTCCCAATTTCTGGATGGAACTGGAGTGGGTGATGTAGGTCCTTTTTCTATATATGATTTAAAAAAAAAAAAAACTCTACCAAATGGCACAACAGACTTTAATATTATGGGGAAACACATCTGCCATTTGGGCTACTTTCGTTCTGATGAAATGGTTTGGGGTCAGCGCACAGTTGCAGCTGCTAAATGCAAATCGCGGCGTGATCCTAGCACATGGAATTACATCAGCTCTTTTGATGAGAGGACAGAATCAATACAGAGGTCAAAAGTGCACAATTGGGAGGAGAGTGCAATCAGGCCCAGGGATTCCCCAAGATTACAATTCCCCTGACGAGACCGCACAGTTGGGAGAGCGTTCTTAATATAGGGGGCTACCTACTGGCCACGCAAAGGACTCGCTCGTGAGGGTTTATCTCTACCCACACTCATCTCTGCACCAACTTGATTGGATTATGTTGCGAAGTTTGCCGACAAAATGCTGACATATAAGACCAAACTTTCAGAAAATCAATACCAAATAATTGCCCAGGCCATGCTGGAAGATAAACTTACCCTGCACATTATGGACCTTCAGTTCTAGAGTGTGGTAAGCCACGGAGGCGAGAGAGCTAAGCTGTTCTTATTGTGCATAATATACCTTTATACATCAGCAGGCAGCTCAAATCATTTCCTTCCCCGCTGCTCAATACCTGGTGATTCCATCTCTTCTATATTCATTTTTTGTGCCAGACTGATGCCCTTAAATGCTATGCTGCTGTCAGTTCTTGGATAACCCTTCCCTGGCAGCCAAAGGGAATGCTTAGGAATGAATCTCTTGTCCCCACAGTAAATGTCTTCCAGTAGTGGAATAGTTTGATAAGTTTAAGAAATAGACCACAGAATCAACCATAGTGTATTTTCCATAAATTCCGTCCTACAGAATACACGTCTCAACTTTTTTCTTATACACTGAATGGATAAGGGATGAGGTGGAACAGATATGTAAGACCCTTTGTTATTGCAGCGTCTCAGTAAAAGGATTTCTGTATCAAATAATATTAAAAGATACCAAACCAATTATAAAGAAGAGCATATATATTTATTTATACTTCAGCGGCCAGGGCTGCCCTGTTACATAAATTAGAACAAGAACCGTACAATCCCTCTCATTCTTATAACTGAATTTTCTTTTCCCCCAATAAAAAGGAAGAAAGAAAGATTTATCTTTTGGGTCATAGCTATGAGTAGTCCATATTATTGGTTCCAAAATGTGATTTCAAGCTTAGACAACAAAGCAATGACCTGGGAAAAAGCAGCTCAGTTGCCAGATGTACGAACTGGTAATTCCTACTCCATACACTGTCTTCTTTATTATTGTGTTAAGGAAAATAGATAGCTGAAAATATTTCAATAAAAATAACAGACATGCCTATTCAAAACTCCTCGGATGCTAAATTCCTGCCAACCTTGTTCATCTCAAAGATATCATATTCCCATTTATAGAAAAATCTACCACGTAATATAATTTGGAGATGCAGGCATAGAACAGGAAGAAAAGCCTGGAATAAAAAGAAACTATGTCAAGGTATTTTAGCATGAAATTGGCTTGAACAGGAGGGGGGAAAAAAGAGGAGGGAGTTTATAATAACTGACACTGGAATGCCTGGTCACCTCCTTAGAAATATATTAATTTTACATGATTGTTCCTTTGCACTTGGTGACAGAAAGAAAGACCCTGTTAACATTAGTCCAACTTCATCTCTAATCACATTAATTCAGTAACATGTTATAATTGGAAGATGAAAGACTAGTGCTTTATTTACATAAATATAAACGATAAATGAGCAATTTCTGAATTGAAGCAAATCAATACACATTGCATTGTCATGTTGACCTCACTAGCACTGAGGTCAATACATGTGTGAATCCTCAGAATAATATCCCATCAAAACCAGAGGCACATCTCCAAGTCTCCAGGGATGTTTCCATCGCTCCTTTATCCCCTAGTCTGAGGCCAGCTGATGAATATGTGACAATGTTAGAGAGATAGAATGCAATATTTGACGTGGGGCAAAAAAGACCAGCCCCAGCGCTCCACTGGCTGACATCAAACATACATTGTTGGCTGCAGCTGGTACGGGTGAGTTAGTGCGCTCTTGCTCCCCAAATGGGTGAACCACAGATGGGGGCTCGCACACTGACCTTTCAGCTGAGTTTCCTGACTTAGAGACCAACAATGCAATTTATTAACAACTGGAAACCTGGCGCCAAGATGCGCTATCTACGGCAATTCACTAGAATTTGCTGGTTTGCCGCCATATCGTGCCTTTCTGCCAGGATATTGCAAACCTGTGAAGAATATGTGTTTCTTGTCCTTATTAACCACTCACAACACAATCAATTAGCTTAACACTATCGAGAACTCTTTTAAGAAATTGGACCAGCCCAAGGTTATAAAGAGGGGGGAAAATTACAGCAATTCTAGCAGTTTATTGGAAAATAAAGGCAAGATTATTCTTATATAGCTAAATCAAAATTACTCTTGTATAGCAACTTCTAAATTGTTACTGAAACTATGCTATCCACAATATCCAAATATCAGAATAAAATAAAATCAACAAATACTTATTGGATATCTATATATTCAAACTATTCATTTGAACAGGGTTTCAGGATCATTTACTCTTTGAAGGCAATTTATCATCTGATAGCAGATTAACAAAACGAGAAGACTGAGAAGGATAAAAAGATTCATGAGAACTCCCCCCCCCCCCACAAACACACCAAATGATAATACTAAAGAAAAAGCTGGCTATTTTATCCCCGAGGAAACTTGAAAAGAAGTTTGCTTTTGTAAGCTAAAAATTTATCTAAGTAAAGGAGAAAAAATAGTCTCTGTTTCTGACTACAGAAAACCTAAGAATCAAAGGTTAATTGCTTTTAAAATGGGATGTTCAAGAACAAATGTTTTAGATGAAAATAACAATTTTTAATAAATATTTTTGAAAATGTTGGATATTTAAAATATTAAGTATTATTGTTACTTTTAGGTGCAATAATGGAATTATGGTTGCTTTAATTATTTTTAGAGCGCTCATTAAAACTACAGAAAAACATAATGTCTGGAATTTGCTGTGAAATTATCCAGACAGAGAGAGAAATGAGGGGTTCTGTTTATGAAATAAGATTAACCATGAGTTGACAAATGTTAAAAGTGGTTGATGAACCCATGGAAGAGATTTATTATATTCTTTTCTTTTTTTTTTAATAGTTTATTGTCAAATTAGTTTCCACATAACACCCAGTGCTCATCNGGTTTCTCTTCAGATCGTATTATATTCTTTTCTTTTCTTTGAGTATGTTTGAAATTTTGTATTCACAATTATGTATTATTTATTATTATGTATATGTAAATCTATTTACACATATTTTAAATATGTATACATTATAAATGTATATGTATATGTATGTGTATACATTTATAAATTTGTAGGTATGTATATATAAAAATTTATATTTAGATAATACACATTCATATTAGTAAGATCTTGAAGTGAGTTTATCTCCACCTAACACTGAATACTGATTCTCCAGCTTTTTGTGTGTTTGTGTGAAAATTTTAAAGTATGTCATTCTTGCTGAAATGTTCATGAGTAATTCATTCTATAGTCACTATAGGTCAGGCCTTCTGCTAGTTTTGGAAGGTACAATGATGACTGACAAGTTTTCTGCTTTCATGGAGCTTACATTCTATAGAAGGACTCGGGCCTTTATCAAGCACTCACATGAATAAGCACAAGATCTACACATTGTGGTCAGTGCTCGGAGGGGACTCATTTCAACAGAAATGAGATAGGGAGACACTGGAGAAAGACACTTGGAGGAGGGTGGTCCAAGAGGTTCTCTTCATGAATGTGACATTGAAGCTCAAGTCTTGAAAGAGGAAAGCAGGTCAACCATGGTGATGTTGGAAAACATTCAAGGCAGAGGGATTAGCGTAAGCAGTGATCCTAAAATGGGAATAAGCGGGATACGTTTAAAGAATCAATTTGATTGGAACATAGGACTGACCACATCTAGTCTTGGATTACATGTGGAGCATGAAGGAAATATGGGCTTTGTTTTTATTTCATATGTATATCTTTCTATTATTTATATCATATATAAATGATTTCTATCATATACATACACACATATATATAACCTCCTAACACAAAAACGTATTTTTTCCATCTTAAATACAAAATATATATAATTTTACATTTGAAACACAGTTTTATTATTACAGAGGTGATTTATTTCCCTGAGAAAAAATTAGGAAATAAGCAAAAAGAAGAAAATTAAAAGACCTATAATATCCACATTCAGAGTGAGCCACTAGTTCTGTTTACTCTTTCAATCTTTTCCTTCCATATTTTTGTATAAAATAATGCAAAAATAGTACGTATACAAATTTTAATCTGATTTATTTTACTTAACAGTATATTGTGAACAGTTTTCTGTCTCAACTGCTCATTACACATTGCATTGCATGCATGATTTGTTTAACCCATTCTCCAACATGTGGCATGTAGATTTTTTTTTCACTATTATCAGTAACACTGAGATAAACACTCACAGAAAACTCTGTGTAAATCTTTAATGACTTCCTTGTAGTGCAATTCTAAAAGTGGAATGGCTTGGGCAAAAATCGTGCACACTGTTCAAGAGAAAATGCTTACTTTTTCTTGGAACAAATATGTATCAAAAGAAAGGTCATTGTCTTCACTCCCATCCAAACTCATTCTTCTTCTATTCCAATTCTAGGTTTTCAGACTTACTGTTGGCTTAAATCTTCACATGGAAATGATTCCTGCAGGATGGCATATAGGTACAAAGTCATATAGACAGACCTTGATATTTCTTTTAATAAGGTGCATTAAATCCATGTTTCACAGAAAGAATATAGTGGGGTGAAGGGGGAGGTAGTTGCTTGCTTCTCTTTTGCTTGGGGACTGTATTTACCCTATAGGATAAACCCTAAATTACTTTAGACTCCAACAATTAAAACTGGAAGGAAACTTAGATTTTCCTTATTCTTATACTCCTCTATTCTGGGGAATTTGTCAATGTCCCAGTTAAAAAATGGTGCTGAGAAATGAACATGACTTTATTTCCCATGACCTGAATATTGTATTTCGATTAATGCTGCCTACAATTGGAATCTGTGTCTTCATTCTGCCCTCAAAAAATGAAAAATGATTTTTTTTTTTTTTACTGGCCTTCAGTTTTCTCCTAACAATTTCATCTTCTTCAGATTTCTACCTCTGGGTATACAGTACACACACCCTACGCTTACTGTCTTTTAACTATTTTGAGACATTTTGGAATGCTTTCTATAGCTGATTTTTTGTTCCTGTCTGCTTTTTAAGTTTTTCTTTGTTTCTTTTCCTTTTCTGAAGCTATTGTCTTGTTCTACTTGTGTTAGATAGAAAGAGGGCCATGCTCTTCTGGTAAAGCAGCATAGATATGAAATTGGGCAGGAAGCAAATAAGCTGTCCATTCCCAAGTTTTGTTCAGGACTCTTCTATAGGACTTGCCCAGATAAATTTGACCTTGTTCACCATGGGCGCGGTAGCCCTAGAATCCCGTTAAAAGTAAGGTACGCAAGGTTTGAACAAACCTTGGCAATGGATGGCTCAGTCTCCCTGTTCAATTTCTTATCACCCATGCCTTTCCAGAGAGGGTGACTCTGAATAAATCTATTCAACACAAGTGAAATAAGACAGAAGCAGCAGCAGACAAGGAAAAGAAGCAAGAAAAGAGAAAAAAAAAAAAAAAAAAGAGAGCGAGAGAGAGAGAGAGAGAGAGACAAAGGAAGGATTTACCATAGAAAGAATTCCAGAATGTTTCAAAATACTTAAATGGTGGTATATTTTGGGCTTTTAAAACAAAATGTAGCATTTTGTTAGAACCAAATTATCCTAATGTTTGTCATTTGAAACAAAGTTAATTGAACTTCTCAGGCATGGATGACGGATTTAATTATGTATTTATAAGTTCCCACTCTCAAGTGACTGAGTTCCTCAAATCAAGGGCTGTATTTTATTGATTCTTCTTTCCCCCCAACACTCTGAAAAGTGCCTGGAACAAAGGATTTACTAGAAATATTTGTTGAATGAGTGACTAATAAGTAATTGGCTGAGTACATTTTGTGGTACAAATCTTTTGTAGTATTTATAGGGTATAAAGATTGATTTTCAAACTTGTGATTTCCGATTAAATTAATATATGTAAAGAGTGTCCAACTCCATTCACTTCTGCCACGGTGAGCACACGCCTCATTGACATAGAGATACCCTCCCCCACAAATATCTTTATTTTAAATAGTTTAAATGCACAAACCTACGCTTACCTTTCTGTGACTCTCTAAAGTTCTCCATAAAATTATTAATCATTCCTATGCAAGGTTAACATTTTCACGATTGCTGCCTTATTACTTCAAAAATTTACTTTGAAATCCAAAAACATTTCCTCTGTATCTTTTGCTATAAACCATTTGACCTGTTAAGCATGAAATAATTCTGATTTCTTATTTTCATGCTGAAGCGGTTTTTTTTTGTTTATTTGTTTAGTAAATTAGATAGAAGCATTCTTTATATTTTTTCTTGAATACTTTAGGTCATATTCAAAGTGGAAATGAAAACAATCCAGTTTGCCTTTACAATGATCTGTGCACGCTATTAAGGAGATTCTAATAATTCCATTGCTTTCTTAGGTAAAATTTTCCATTATCCTCATTGGGATATCCTTGCACTTTGGAAAAGTCGTATTTTGGTAGGTACTTCTGCCCCACTGTCTGATTTTTCTTTCATATGAAGAAACTTTGCCTCTTATAAATTTACAGCAAGCGATTAATGTCTCCACACTCTATCCTCTTCAGTTTATGAGAAGTTCTCACCAAACAATCTGCTTAGAATGTGAGGCTGTCTTCTCGGGGAAATCTTTGCTCACAACCCAGATCGGGTTCCCAACTGTGAATGCTTACCTTGGTTTGCTCTTCCAAAATCAGTGCATTTCTCCACACCCACGCTCTTCTATTTTGTTTTTTTTTATATGATAAAATCATATTATTTTTAATTTACACTTTCAAAGTTTCACAGATCAAAGATGAAGGACAGCAAAGGGCATATGGTATCACTCTATGTAGTTGCAGGTATTGTGATTAATTATTTATTACTATTGTTTATTATTGTATTAATGTATTAAATATGCTTATAAATATGGCTAAAATTTGAAGTATGACCTTCTCTCCTTCCCGTGTTTAGCACAGATGATAGGCTTACAGTTCAGTTACACGACTCTCATCAGGAGCGTTCACCGTCCTGAGTGCTCCTTAAGTCTGATCTTAGTGTCTAGTTCACCATGACAGTTTCTTTGACTCCGAAAGGAAATATTGGCCACTGATTCCTTGTGCTATTCAGACGCACATCTGTCAGTTTGGCCACCTTTATATCCCCACTTCTTTCTCATGATGACTGCATCCTAGATGGGCACCCTTTCCCCTGTGTCCAATTCTTCCTGAGCCCATCGTGTTCCTGTGGCAGTTGGTGACCCAGGGCCAGGTCACCGGTGTAACCTATCCCCGTCACCTCAGAGATTGGTTCAGAAAGGGGCACAAGATCTAAACCAGGCTGACGTGACTTATTTCAGGAAATTTCATTAGGGCTGGTGGGAAAGATGTGCATTTTCCAATGGGATTGCTAAATTGAGAATGATAACACCCTGGAGCTGCTGGGAACTATGTTATGAAGAGTACTAGCTAGGTAAAGAAGCCAAGACAAACTGAGACCCGGAGAGACAGAGAGAAACAGACAGACAGTGAGTGAGCCAGAAAGAGACAGGGACAAGAAGCTGACCTGCTCAGCAGCCCTGATACTGTCGCACTGACTGCTTCCATTGGTAAAGTTATTTGTCACCTGGTCGGTAGTACACACAGCACCTTGAGCTCCTGGGGAGTGTCTCTGATGCTAATCAGGGCTTTGAATTTGGTTTTCTTTCCACCCCCTTCTTTACTAGGGTTTTTTAATATGAAACACAAAACCCACCACACAAAGTGAGTTGACTGCTTTCTCAGTTCACCCAAAGTCGGTGCGATGGTTAATTTTCTAAATGTCAATTTGACTGGATTATGGGGTGCTCAGACATTTGGCTAAGTATTATTTCTCAATGTTATCTCTGAGGCTATTTCTGGGTGAAATTAGCATTTGAATCAGTGGACTCAGTGAAGGAGGTTTCCCTTCCTAGTGTGGGTGGGCATCATCCAATCCGTTGAGGGCTTGAATGGGACAGGAAGGCAGAAGAAAGAATTCATCCCTTCCTGCCTGATGGCTTTAGTTAGGACACCAATCTTCTCCTGCCCGTAACACTCCTCGTTCCCAGGCCTTGGGACCCAGTTTGAGTTATACCACAGGCTTTCTTGGGTCTCCAGCTTACAGATGGCAGATCATGGGACTTTGCAGACTCCATAATGATGTGAGCCAATTCCTTATAATAAACCTCTTCCTGTATATATATCCTGTTGGTTATGTTTCTCTGGAGAACCCTGACTAATACAGGTTTTATATAACTAACATCATTCTAGATGCAGAGGAATAAAATTAATTCATTACACGCAATGAATGCCTGAGGGCATTCAGGCTTAATTACCTCACAGACCCTTCCCCCTTGAAAAGGTCTTAATTTTTTGCTATGGTTTCTAATGACATCTATGTTTTCATGCATTAAAAAAGTTCATTTTTCCCTATACTACCTAGATCTTGTTTCTATACTGCAGCCCCGGTAAACATATTCAGTTGGCTTTCAGATCGTGAATGTGCAGTGTTAAGTCATCATACTTTTCCCCAGAAAGGCTCCCTTTCCTGGATTTTCTCTTCAGTAAATGTCATCAAATTGGGCAGTCATTCTAGACTACTTCTTTATCCCACAAACCTCAACAACACTGGTTCCTATAGATTCTAACTCTCCAAATGTTTTTTTTGTTTTGTTTTGTTTTGTTTTTTACAGAGAGAAAGAGTGCACGTGTGTGTGTGCACGAGTGGGGGAGGGGCAGAAGGAGAGGGGAGAGAGAATCTCAAGCAGGCTCCATGCTCAGTTTGGCCTGGAGCCTGACATGAGGCTTGATCTTACAACCGTGAGATCATGACCTGAGCTGAAACCAAAAGTTGACTGCTTAACCGACTGAGCCACCCAGGCCCCTTTCTCCAAATGTTTTGTAAATCTGTATTCCCAATTCAATCTCTATTGCCGTTGTCTAAGTTGAACTCATTATTCTATATTTAGATTATTTCAAAGATCTGAAGTTTTTCCTTGCTTCCAGACTTTGTTCCTTTAAGCCCATACTTTATAGCCTAATAAGATCATCTTTCTAAAATATCACTTTTATCACGTGTTTCTTGTCTCCCACTCTACTGTGAGAGCCAGAGTTAGGATTCAAACCAGGTTTGCCTCTTCTGAAGCTTGTCTTCCTTTATCTGTCATACTATCCTTCCTGAGATAATTAGAACAAGACTTTCTTTGTTTGTGGTTTTAGCTGTGGAGCCCTCGGTTTTAAAAAAAAAAAAAATCACATGAAAATCAAGATTGGAAAACACAAATTGGAGTTATTCTGGTTAAAGCAGAGGAGAAAATACTTGGGACCCATGACTGTCAGTCTCTTCATGACACCCTCCCATTGCCAGAATGTTTTTTGCAAATCAAAGACCCATTTTACAGATGAGCAAACTAAGTTCTGTCAAGTTTCAATGTTCTGCCCTGTCACCATCTCTCCAACCTATGAGCCGGCTCTCTTCCCACTCGATCCGTCTGCCTCCCTGAACGATAACATATAAACTATGATTTTGAAGCATGCATATCATAGGTTCACAGACAAGGGGAACTAGTTTTTTTGTTGTTGTTATTGACACTGCAGAAAGCCCTTTAAGGAAACACATTATTCTTTGGTAATGCCAGATAATCATCCTTTTGATTCATCTGTTTTGGAAGTTTGGTTGGCACTTATCAAATTTTCCCATGTCATAGATTTCATTATCACTTGATCTACCTAGAGCTTGCTGCTATATTACACCCCTCGGTGACAGCCTGCTTATTTGTGATGAGTTTATTTAGCTTCTGTCTATATTATTTCTTATGGATAAGCATCTCTGAAGATGAAGAATTCATTGTTAGTCTTTACCTCTAAATCTCCTTTGAATAATTGTCATATTTTTTGTTGCGGTATAATAAACATACAGCATTATATTAGTTTCAGGTATACAACAAAATGATACAATATTTGTGTATATTACAAATAAATCTGTAACTGTGATTATTTTTTTCTTAAATGGTTTATTGTCAAGTTGGTTTACTGTAACTGTGATTATTTTTATAGCTTTCCACACCTTTAAGTAAACTCAACTAATTCTGCCTGACAGGTTGTATTCCATTGCATGAGTCTTTCAGACCAAATGTCCGAATCAAATATAGTTACTTATAAGACTTGAAGTGTATATGTTAGTGTACGGAGATAGATATATTTCCCACCTTATTCCTTCTGCTCTCCAAATCCATTTAATATGCGGAGATCTTCTATGTTAAAAATGATCCCTGTGCAGTAAAGGTATAGAACAGAAACGGCATAGTGTCATGACTGGTATGGAGGACTGAGGAATGGGTAACAAGATGCCGGAACACGGGGCCTATGGGCTGAACAAGGAGATGCGAAGAGTAGGCCAGGAGGATTAGGAGCCAACTGCCCGGGAGGCGGGGGTGGGGGCGTGGGGGGGTGTCCAGGAACCTTCAGTCCTAGGGGAGAAAGCAAATGAGGAAAATTACAGAGCGTGGAGCCAGGTTAGGCCAAAGAGGTGAGAGAAGAACCCTGGCAGTGAGGAAGTGACTGAGAGCTGCCTATGACGTGTAGCATTGGTAGGTCACCTGCAAAGGGTTTGCACAGCATGAATGGATAAGGATTTGTGTCCTCATCTTTCTTACCCCTCCAGGCCCCTTCCGCTGAAGCCGTAGCTGGGTCAGGTAGGACCATCCCCTAAGACCTGGCTATGACCACAGCCTCGACAATCTTAGGTGAAAGGCTTACATTTCTAGATGTGACCCTAAAGCAGCTTTTTGTTAAAGTGATATTTCATTCCAATCTTGGGTTCTGAAGAAATTTTGCAAAGTTTTTTTTCTGACCAAAAACAACCACTCCAAACCAAAACAAAAAAACAATTTGGCAAATACTTTTCTGTTCCCATCAAAAAAGTACGGTATATGACCGTATTATTTTTTTCTTCTAAAATCACCCATCATGAACAGTATCCATCTTCTTTTTACACTGTGAGGTAGAAGACAATTATTAACACGATATCAACCATAATACGTCTAAAGTTAAGCCCATAGGAAGTGCTGAGATAAACAATCCAAACACTTTTTTTTTTTTTAAGTTCTGTGCCTTCAACATCAGTAAGTACCCAGCCACATCCCTGAGAAATAGCCTGTCATCGCACTTATTCTAAACCTCTTGGCGGTGGGGGTGGGGTTGATACAGGGTGGGGATTCATGGTAACCCTTGACACTACACTGTCCCATGTTTCCTATACCAAGCTCTCATGCCCAGAATTAAACTAAACACCTTTTGAAGGAAAGACAAGTCTTCACAGTGTTTGCACAGCCCAAGAAAGAAATGCACGCTTTTTATATCAAAATTTAAACTAATTCTCCTTTTTTTAAGACCGACGAAAATCAAATGAGAGAGAAACCCAAGCTATAATTTAATCTAAGAGGAAGTATTCAACTTTTTTAAACCAACAAAAAGAGCATTTCAGAAAGAGGCTTGTTACTAATTATATTTTGCTGACATATGCCAATTATATTCAGCAATATTGTTCTCACAGCCTGTTGGGTCACGTAACAGCCTGAGAGAACAATGATGTTGAATTAACAATTGCAGTGAAAGCTTTCAAGAATCTCTTACTCAATTAGATGCTGACAAATTTACCTGTAAGTCATAAAAATTTTATGAAATTTAAATAGTTTCATAAAGTGCATGTACTTGGTATAGTTAACACAATAGCTCTGAGATATGAAGTCCATTTTTATATATTTATAATGCTCCTTTCTTACATTTAACTGACTTAGTAATTATATATTTTTAGCCATTTTATCACATAATGTATGTATTAAGTTGTCTCTGCAAGTCATTTGAAACTAATACAGAAAATGGAATTCGATGATTCAATGGCCTTCCAGTGACGTCCAGCTGTTTTATGATTACGAACAAATCATTTAGAGGTCCAGTGTTGATAGATACTGAAGCAAAGATTAAGGCACAAATACCAAGATTAAGCCAAAGGATAGATGTTTTTAAACATTCACAACTTATAGAAATATTAATGGTCTTATTGAGATACCATATGCACTACAGTCTCATTAGGAAGACAGTTTGCTTAAATGTATGACACAATTGCTTTTTGTTCAATTATTATTTTAGAAAAATAGGAGGGGTGCCTGGGTGACACGGTCTGTTAAGTGTCCGACATCTGGTCAGGTCATCATCTCCCGGTTCGTGGGTTCAAGCCCCGCATCAGGCTCTGTGCTGCCAGCTCAGAGCCTAGATCCTGCTTCAGGTTCTGCGTCTCCCTCTGTCTTCCCCTCCCCCACTCACACTCTGTCTCTCTCTCTCAAAAAATAAATAAACATTAAAAAATATTTTTTAAAGAAAAATAGGAGAATGTTTCCATAGCCATTGTACACACAGAAGAGTAGAGGCACAGAACTAAGCTTGCATGATGGAAGTAACACACAGCAAGTCTCACACAGATCTAAAATGGGCTCCAAGAACTTCTTTGGACTCTATATTGAGTTCCCCTTCCCCCCACTTCAGTGAAGAATTCTAAAGTTATTCAAGCTTTAAGAACACATAGTGACAAAAAAATCTTAAAGAATATAAGATCGAGATCTTATTACATATGTCTTATTCCTTTGATTGATTGAATTATCTAAGTATATATACATATGTATACATATACATATATACACACACACATACACACACACACACGTATGAATGACAAACTCCTCAAGAACAAAAATTGTATTTAGCTTCCTTAAGTTACAGACACCAAAAATGTGTCATGTCTAATTGAAGCAAGCTTTACTAATTCCATCTGAAAATGATGATGGCAGACTTAGAGATACTCAGGCTGTCTTTATTTAAGATGAAAACTGTGTTGAGTAAGCCAGATTCTGACCTTCCTTAAAATTTCTCCTTTAATTATTTTTCTTTTAATGTTATTAAAATTAGCCATGTTTTGAAATGATTTTCATATAGTTTAAGACATTATGTTTCCAACAAGAATTATTAGAATAAAATTATATATGAAGTCTTCAGAACAGCATGGGATTCTTTTCTAAAGCACTCTTGGGCTGTACCAGAAGGGATTGAATAATGTAACAGGAAGTTTGGGTAAATCTAAGAGAGTGATATTGTTTCCCTTTAAACTAAGCACATCTATACATCCCCCAGGCTTGCAAGCCCTTATAAATTTTCCTTGATACTTTCCATTTTGAAATGTGTGTGTGTGTGTGTGTGTGTGGCAAGAGCAACAGATTTTCTTTCTACAGCCATTTCTCAAAACACAGATTCTGGCTACTGGTTCAGAAGTCAATTAGAACATGTATGTGGGTTGTGGGTACCCTACACTTCGTCTCATTTACATGATCTCTTTGCACTCTGGTAGGTGGGAATGGTTTATGGAGCCTTGACTTGATTTTGCATATTGACCTTGACCACTGAGGTTTTCGAAAAATGCTTCTTGCTTGTGCAAGGCAGCCATTGTTCCAACAGTTCCTCCTTTCAGCTTGAGAAGGCTTCAGGTCATGAGATACGGCCCCTTCTTTGACCCAATATCTTTGTTTGGCTTTTTCTCTGGAAATAATCTTGTGCTGACTTCCATATCTGCACTATCATGCATTCTTTTTTGCTTTTTCTTCTCTCATTCCCTCCCTCTTCCCCTTACTTGCACATACACGCGCATGCATACGCACACAGAGGAAAATCTATATGTGTCAGACATTCAGCAAGGGAAAGACAAAGGCACTGAGTTAATTACCCATCATTTACTGCTGCTGAGAAGAGCAGATGGCAGCAGACGATATGTAAATGGCAAGGGGCAGTGAATTATTCGATTTTTTTAGATTAATCGTCGATGACAAAGGAAGTGATTACAGGCTGTGACATTTATACAAATGTATAAAGTACATCGCACTAAAAAATAGAGCTTAATATTATTATGAGGATGTCAGGCATATGAACACTATTGTCACAATACAAAGCAACAAATTTTACAATAACCCAAGAATATGTTCTGCCTTTACCTTAAAACTTTAGGGAGTCCTAGACTCTGAAAGAAAAGGAATTCAGGTCTGAGTGCTATGAAATATTCACCCTGAAGCTAACCAAATTAAATAAGCACAAAATATAAGGACTGCACTGCACTGTAGAATAATATTTATTGGAACATGAAACAAAACCGTATTGTTTGCTCACAACAGATCTGGTGCCATATCAGTGAGTAGACTGTAAAACAGAAAAGGTGCTAATAAAATACAAGCTAGAAATAGAAATTAAAATTAAAGGTGATGCTTGGCTGAGAGACCCATTTATGTGGTGTGGAGGAAGAACAAATTAAAAGGAAAAAGGAAAAAAAATATTGTGTTCCGAGTACATCAAAATACTGTCCTATCAGACACACACAGAGAAAATCTCCCAATAATTTTCAAGGTCAAAATGAAGAAATTTCTGGCCAAGCTTCTCTTCTGAGTAATATATATGTGTGTGTGTGTGTGTGTGTGTATAAACATAAGCCCAGGCACGCACGCGCAGGCGTGTACACACACACACACACACACACACACACACACACTACCGCCTTTTTGCAAGAGGGAAGCATAGTAGCCTGTACTTTGTTGTTTCAATAATTAATCAGTACACGAACAAATCAGATGCTTTTTTCTGCAGATCAGAGAAACTGCCCCATCATCAAAATATTTTCGGTCACCCCGTTATTAAATCTATATGGTGCTAATAGTATTGAAGAGAGAGGAAGCCATCGAGCCACACATTTGTTCCCTGAAAGCATTCCAGTCACTGTGGTTCTGAGGCTGCGCCTTCAGATGAGAGCTTAGCTGCAAATCTCTACATAGAGAAAGGGGGAGAGTTTAGGGCACATTTATTTATACTCTTCAGAAATACTTTCAAAACATGCAAGGCAAAACATCACCAAAATTACTGCTGAGTACTTCACCATTATGCATTCTTTGTTGACAATGGGGCCACTGGGGTGTGTGTGTGTGTGTGTGTGTGTGTGAGAGAGAGAGAGAGAGAGAGAGAGAGAGAGAGAGGGAGAGAATCATCCGAGTATGAGGGGAGGGAGCGGGTTGGGGGAGGGGCGTTATTAGTCAGCAGCAGCACCAGATAGACCATTTAAGGCTGCCAATCCATTCTGAATGAACGTGGGTTCAGGAATAAAGTGCAGGCAGAACCAATCTGCCCTGAAGAAAAGAAAAGCATAAAATATTGCACAAAGAAAGGAGAATTTCCAGGGTGGCTTTAATAGCAACCCAAACTGGCAGGTGCAGGAAGCAAACTATTAGCTGTGCATTCAGGTTTTAGAGAAATATTATTGTTTTTTGGGGTTTTTTTTCACTTTCCCATACAAAGCAATACTCACAGATGTAAATAATGCTGATTTATGCCTTGCAGCAAACACGACGGCGTACACTACTTTACTACTTCCTTTTTAAATGTTACCTCTATATGCATATTGCTGACATTATATAAAATATGCTTAAATATAAGTGATTGTTACCTTTAGTTGAAATGGAACCTAAAATGTAGTCATATTATCCTTACTCAGCATTCCAGGTTTTTCCATATGATCATCTTTTAAATAAAAACACTGAAATATTAGTGAGGGCTAATCAGCACCTAGACCTCATGACAAAATATCTGGACCCCATAACACAAAAGGACAATTAGGTTAGCAAACACTTCGAGATGTGCTCCATATCCACCTTGGCTTCTACACTTTCAAGGCGCAGTGCCTATGATGTTAAGTTCACTCGTAACTAGTAAAAATAAGCCAAACCAAATAAGAGGGAAATATTCCGACAGAAACTGTATGTAAGAAAGAATTCTGGAAATATATGTAAAATCTGATGATTTTAAAATAGCAGCCCTATGAAGACAAAGATGTTTGCTGCTACTGAATCTTTATCAGAAAATCTATCAAAATTCATCATTCTTGCTGTTGATGATGGTCTCATTTTAAACCAAGCAAAGCAAAAATTAGAAACCATATTTATCCACAGTGAAAAGTATTATCAAAAATAATCTTTATTTTTAAATAATATCCAAAATAACAATAAGCAGTTTGGTTCGAATCTTCTTTGGATTTTATTAGAAGCCTCTTTTCCTAACTCATAGGGGGGAAAAAAAGACAAATGGAAATATAATTGCTAATCAAACTCCTCTATATGAACAGTTAGGTTGCAATTGTATTTACTCTGTTTTAGTAAGATGTTTCGCACATAATATAAACATTGAAAATGCTTTTATAGAAAATCAAACCAAGTTTTATTTGCTTGCTAACAGACTGTAGTAAGAACATAAGTTATGAACATGCTATTCAAAATAAACAAGGACTTCTTTAATAATATTATCAGATCAAAGTATCACACCTAGCAAAATCTTAGCAGGTCAAAGCCGTTAGAGTAAAAAAAAAACTATATTCCTTTTGAAGAAGTATAAATTATAAATACAGAATATATTAACAGAATATTACATAAGAACGTATGTATAAAATAGATTTATTATACACAGTTTATATACTAATGGTTTACTCAGAATATTAAATTATAATCTGCATGTTTTTCAAGTTCTAGAAGGAAACATTTTGGTAGTGAAAATAGACATTTGTTAAAATGCTCGTATTTCTAAATGACATTGAGAGATATTTTAAAACAGTAATTTGGGAATTTAAGGTAAATATAGTTTAGGAAGTATATCCAAACTTCAAAATTATTTCTTTAAAATGAATATCAGTTTGCCATCAAAGCATCTTTACAGAAAATGAAATAAGCATTTTCAACGAGACACAATAAGAGGAGTTAAAATGTCTAAAAGCTCTCTGCTCATAGAATATAATGAGCCTATGCATTTCAAAGAACACTGAAGGTGATCAGACAAAATAAAAATATTCCCTAAAATCAGAAGACAAAGACATATAGTTCAAACGTAACTTGTTTCAGTTTATTCTTTGCTTTGCTTTAATGCATATATTGTAAGCTTCTCCGATCTGAAAATAGAATAGAAAGCGAGGCCTAACGTAAAAAAGTGAACCGCATAGGATGCGTAAGTAAAGCAACGTATTTCACAAGAGCTGATTTTTATGCCTTTTGTACTTTACCTTTCTAAACAGTATCACTTGTTGGAGAACATTTTAGTAACATTTTGCATTTTGTGTGCATACAAACACATATTTTGTGTATTAAATATTTACAATGCATTTTATGTACATAATACATCTCCCTACGCCAACACTAAATTATTTGACAACGGCAAAGATAAAATGTCTCCAAAGAGAGAATGAATGCAGTGGCTCCTTTCTTCTTTTAAAAATGTAACTGAATGAGGTAATATTAATAGTATTTCAAAACACGGAATATCTCTAATTTGCCTACTTGCTTATTTAGAGATGGTAAAATGTATTTTGCCTTTTTGAAAAGAACATCAATTCAAAGAATTATGAAATTCTGTCTCGTAAGAGTAGACCTTACATTTAATCTTTGGATGATTCTTCCAGTTCAACTCAACTGACTCCATTTTTATCAGTTCTATTTTTAAGGATAATACAGAATTTACTATAGCAACCTAAACCCAAGTAGTTTTCTCACTTTCTTTCTTGAACTAAATCAAACCCATAGAGCCCTCTATTGGAGAGATTTCAGATTGCATTGTGTTGCCTTTATTTAGAGCACAGGGAATGTTTGGAATATTCACCTTTTTGATTGTATGCTAACAATTATTTTTTAGAAGGCATCGGACACTAGGTTACACGTGACCTCCCAACACAACAAAAAATGTTTTGTGCCAAAATAATAAAATAATAAGCACATGGTGCCTTTATTCCAGAAACTCCAATCTGTGTTGCATTAGTTCGGGGAACGATGTTAAACTAGCAGATTCTATGGCACTGCGGTCATCAGTCAGTAAAACACTTGGATGCTGTTTTCACAAAAGGGAATTAATACAGGCATCCTTGGGTGTGGCCTGTAGGAATGGCCAGGAGACAAAAGATATACCCATTTGACAAGTAATCATTTAAATGGGTTCTAGGAGCTTTTAAAGTATTAAAATATTTATACATTCATTTGCAACAACAATAGTTTCCTATATTTAAAAAGAGACATAAT
The DNA here is from genome assembly GCF_008692635.1 of Crocuta crocuta. Lineage (NCBI taxonomy): Eukaryota > Metazoa > Chordata > Mammalia > Carnivora > Hyaenidae > Crocuta > Crocuta crocuta. The sequence goes on from NW_027527932.1 coordinate 3,740,683, forward strand.
CCAAAGAGAAGATTTCTGAACTTTTAAGGATTATTTTGTAAAGACATGAGGTTTTTTGTTGAGCCCATTTGTCATGACCAACTCCAGGCGGAAGGGTGTCTTGCGCACCAGCCTTTCCCGGACATCTCGGGGCTCCTATATGTGCCAAGCAACCCTCTGGGCCTCTTTCAGATCTCTCCCACTTCTCCAGACTCCTGTTTGGTTTCCACAGTGGCAGGTTTTCTCTCCCTCCCCTCCACGCTTAGGGCTGCTACCCTGAGCGGTACCCTCATCTTCTCAGAGCACGAGTCTTGCTGATGCAACACAGTGCTGCTCCCCCTAACAGAGGCATGACACATTTAGCTTCATCTTTTATAAAACTCAGTGGGGCTCGACCAGCTAATGGAATGACTCTCATGGATAATGTGGCTGACTTCTTGGCTGGGTCAAGAAGCATCTTAGTTGGCATCGAGAAACTAATATTTTAATGCATTGTCTTCGTGAAATTTCCCTCTCACTGCACGTGGCAGGCTGCCAGAGTTGGAAAACCCTAAAGGGTTACCCAACAATTTGTAGAATTCTCACTCAGATGAAAAGGTACATTTTAGTATTTTTGCCAAATTTTGGTGGGTCGTCCATCTTGAAAAAATTTTAAAACAAGTATGTGCACATCAGCTTGTCTCCTCCCAAGGACCCTCAGCTTCTGTGATTTAGGCAAAAATAAGTCAACCTACTTATCATCTCAAAAAAAAAAAAAAAGGCTTTTTTCAAGNATTATCCCCAATTATTTAAGAAGATATCAGAAAGGAGGCTTTAGAAACCTTCTCCACATGAAAGGAAATGCTGATCTTCTTACCCCTAAGCTAAACTGAAGCTTTTCTTTAATACTTATCCAAGCATACCTAGTCTCCAATAAAACTACTTGAAAGTTTATATAATACATATCTGTTTATATAATATACATATACATAGTTTGAGAGAGTGAAGGAAGAAACGTAAGCCAGGGGAACAAAGCCTAGGTAGGCATGAAAGTAAGCAACTCCCCGTACATCCAAAATTGGGGAAGAATTTGGGAATGAGCTCAAAAAAATCAAGACCATTGCTCTGCTTTATCCTTCTTCCTTTGGCTTTCAGGGGAATCTGCATGGAGTAACTCTTGTGTGCATTCGCTACAAGCATTTATGTACATTATCTCATTCCGTAAAGAGAAGGAGAATAAGATGATTCGACATTGGTAAATACAGGTAAAACCAATGCAAGGCATTTGAGACAATTAAATTGGGGTGATGAAGGTCAAAGGAGTTGAACAGCATTTCAAAAATAATTCCAAGACCATAGAATTAGAAATGGGCTTTGGAGAGAAGGCCAGTTTTCCTAAACTTGAATTCATTTGCATGATTCTCAAGAATTTTCTTTAGTAACTGCAAGATAAGGATTCTAGCTATGCAGAGAATTGTACTCACAATTCTAACCAAATGAAGGAGCAAAATCTTCAACGAAAATAAAACGCAAAGGATCCTTTTATATCCATCAGATGGTTCTGGCCACTTGGCCTCAAATTCCTGAGCTCTGAGCACAGCACCTAGGAAAGGCATATTTCCCTGGTGAGCAGATTCACCCCTGCTGTCTTGCAGGTGATGAAGGAGTGTGTCCACGGCCAGCATTCAGCACAGGCAAAGCCACCGCAGCATCTTCACACACTTGGCCACCACTGTGATCTAGAGCTCATATTCTGAACTGTGGATCTAGATTAATCCTGTAGAATGAGTCTCTACATGTTCCTCATGCATTCTTTTCGTTGTTTTTTTTTAACTGATCGGATTTCCTTGGTTGACTTTTAGCCTAAGAAGCAAGTAGAGACATGGTTCTGTCGTTGGCATCTTCGCACCTGACTGTCCTCGTTTCAAGAAACAACACTGTCTTTGGAAGATAAAGTAAGTAGTTAAAGAATAGTGTCTCTTTTGGGACACATATTAAATGTGTGTATGTGAGAAAGCATCACATGCTGAAAAGCAATGCACTTAATACCATCTCAAACTTTTGCTCCTGAGGAGCAAAGACTGCTTATGAATGACTAAGATGAGAGTCGCCAGGCCTTCTAAAAAAAAAAGTGATTGCCAGGCGTATGCACTGAGTGTCTTCCTGAAAATGTTTTGAGAATAAAATCTCAACCGACCATAGTAGTATCGGAGCATCTGGTAGTAACATCTCCCTGTCTTTGCACCAGCTGACAAAGGTGAGCATTTGGATTGTCTATATTAATAGGATTTTGCAAATATATATTTTAGCTTCTTATTTAATTCATGGAAAAAGAAAGATTTTCATACACATAGGTATTTTCAGGGTCTTCTAAAATCAGTTTCAGGATTGGAGGAATTACCTGGGTCTTTCAGTGAACATATTTAGTAAAATAACTTGAGCACACATCAAACCATCAACAAGATGTATAATACTATGAGTTTCAATAGGCTGAATTTCAGCAAATTAGATCAAATTTGATAAATTTGACAAAATTAGATAAAAAGCAAAAAATCCATTTTGAAAATTTTCTTAAAATCACCACCTTAGAAATTCCTTCATACAAGAAAAAATCACCCTGAAGATTTGTTTTTTTCTTGTACTGATGAGTAAAAGGGCATTCAATATGGGACCCCAATTTTGCATGGCAACCAGATAAATCTCTAAAAGTGAGTCAAATTTAGGTCCTAGTATTTTCCAAGTTTGTCTACACAAATATCTAAGGAGAGCATTACAACTTAAGTTCCTTCCCTGTCTTTGCAGGCTCCAAATCAAAACAAAACAGTAGTTGTTCCAAGAAACATGCCAATCACTAACAGTCACTAACAGAATTCTAGAAAGAGCTGGGGGTAACCCTCCTCCACTGATGATACATGAGGGGCTCCTGATGCCAGCTCTCTATGGGTTGTGTTAATAGTCCTTGGAGGCTGCGTTGATGTTAATTGGAAACATCTTCATGTTAAGCACTAAACTTTCATCCAGCAGCTGCACATTCCATAATTTTCTAAATTTCAGGAAAAAAAGCAAATACATCTTTGGCAGTTAAGCTATTGGGAGAAATATGTCTATGTATATGACAGCAAGGGTTTTAAAGTGGGGATGCATACTGGGGCCAATCTTCCTGCCTGTAAGCCCTCTCTCTCTCTCCCCCTCTCTCTGTCTCCAAGCCATTCTGGCATTTTATCAAGTATGTCTCCGTTAAAATGCTTTATTTATCCATTCACTCCTCTCTTTACAACCTTCAGTGATGTGAGGTCAAGGACAGAATGCTCGGCTCAGTGTTTAACCTCAGGTTGCCAGATCAAATGTGGGATGCCTAGATAACTTTGAATTTCAGATAAACAACAAACATTTTTTAGAAGTGTGGAGTATTTGGTAAATAAATAAAATTATTTGTTGTTTATCTGAAATTCACATTCAACTGGGCATCCTAAATTTGTATTTGCTCAGTCTGGCATAAACGCTGATTCCAACACTTCTGGTCAGCTCCATTTCCTGCTGCTGCAGAGCTAACCCCTTGCTCCAGCTAAACTAGGAAGTTCTCCCACACACCTGCACTTCCCCGACTCCACTTATTTGTTCAGTGTTGCTTCTGCCCATCATGCCCTCCTCCAATCTGTAAAAACTCTACTCATCTTGAAGACCTAGTTCAAACCGCATCATTTCCATAAACTCTTACCTGATTGGTCCAGAGTGAATTCTTACAACACATGGTCTTTCGTATTAATTCGTCAGTTGTCTCTGCCTTATAGTTTATCTCTCATTGGGACATTTCAAACTTCATTTAAAACCTGGATCAGATCTTAACTTTACTCACACTGGGGCTAACGGGCCTCAAACAGTTGATAAGCCCCATGAGGCCGAGTTGCCGTTTATCTTGTACATTTGCGTACTGACCCCAGAACGCTTCCTTGAGTTGAGTGTACTTTCAGGAAGGGAAGCAGAGGTGAATACAGATGCTAGGAGGGGTTTACTATGGACTAGAAGTTGTATGTGTTATTGGCATCACCCCTAGAACATATTGGCATCATCTTCTCTTGGAAGAAACCCAGGCCCTCAGAAGGGTTAGGCGTCTCGCGCAAGGTCACAGGCACAGAGGCCGAATCTGAACCCAGGTCTGACTCCTGAGTGAACGCCACGCCTCTGCTTCCATGAATGCTGCTGTCATTGGATGCTGCTGCTACAGCTGCCACGACTACGTTTTCAGTGCTGGATTGGAAAGCTTAGGAAACGAAAAATCGAGGCAGGGAAGCTGAGGTCAAGTAGGCAACTAAGGAACTTTGTAGGAAGCACAGTTTGCAGCTGGGGCGGACTCCGCCATCCTGGGAAAAGCCAAGAACAGCTGGGGCAGCAGAAGAGAAAACCCCACTGCATGGGGTGAAGAAAATTAAGTGGAACAGAAGCAGAGCTGACTCCACATTTCCTGGTAACTGAATGTTTGCAAGCGCACAGCGGTACAGAGCCAGCCCAGGCAGAGAGGCGAGTCCCCGGCTCTCCCCGTCGTGGCTGAAGCACTTTGTGTGTTGCTGCACAATACGGCTGGTTGAGGAAAGGAGGAAAGAGGAGAAGCAGCAGACAAAAACCCAAACTGAATTCCCAACAGAAAGTAAGCATCTATGTGCAGTAATTGCCTGGAGGTCAGTAGATTCTTAAAAAGCACGAAAGCTCCCTAAAGGTCAGTGAACATTTTAAAAAATTTCAGTGCACACTGATGCATCATTGCATGCTTTGCTATTTTTCAGCTCCAAGCTCAGCAAGGGAGAAATGTGGTGATTCTAGGGTCTGGGAGCCTCACCCTGCCCTATGGAAAATACCATCTACTAGATGTACCATCACCCTTATCTAGGAAGGCTTATCTAGTGATAAATTTCATTTATGCCTCCCTGCTGTTCAGAGGCCTCTGCAGTCAGCATGAGTGAGATAAGAATAGAGGGGCTGGATTTTTTCCTCTTGCTTTTGTGGGCTTCTGACACGGAGACCTATCATTTTAACATATTTTGTGTAGTTAAATGTGAATCATTCGGACAAACATTCCAGAGAACATTCACCTGCCCACTTAATAGCTTCGGTAGCTAAGACTAAAAGCAAACTGTGGTTGTCAGGATAAGCAATGATTCCCCCACAATGCCAAAGACATTATTATAAAGTCAAGATCAATAGACATTACAAAGCAGGGTTGCTTTTATTTTCAGCTTTAACCTTTGAGAAAATCAAGGCTTCAGAATATCGAATCAGATCAGCACATCAGTGATTGCAGACACAGATACAATTAGGGCATACAATTAGGGTGCAGCCAAACAATTATAAATCTTTTTTGTGAGGGGCCTTAGTTTCCTTTCCTGCGTGGATACCCACACAGATAAAACATCTCATTGTAAGGAGCTTATTTTTCTTAACATATATCACAATGCATTTCTGCTTTACATATGGAAAATATAAAGTCAGATCGTTTATAACCCTAGATGTTGATTAACCTATTAGTGGTCTAGCCAAGATGAGTGGCCAAAACCGAATTAAATGCATGAGGTATAATTAATGTCAAAAGATGTAAAACCTGTGAAATCTTATCCAGCATCTAGCTGAACAACCCTCTGCAACTGACAAACTCTTGGTGAGCTCCAGACCCCTGTTCAACCATAATGCTGCAATACCCCTACTGAGGGCAACCGGGCTTCTGAAGCACCTATGACCTGGAGTACTTTCCTTCTAAGGTTGTGCTTCTGCCCTCTTCACCATTTGCGAGGGCTGGAAGGTTCAGACTCGGGGGATGGACACGGGATGCTTTGGAAGTAAGGCAGACTGAATAGCAGTGATAGGAAGCTGAGCTCCCTCGATAAATCTCCAGTTTGCTATGTTTTAGAAGCAGGACAAATCCTTCAGGCATTTCAAGGGCATACAGATATACTGAAATACAAAATCTCGCTAATAAATGACAGCAACCGGCCAACCACACTGGCTGGCAAGCAGCCACCAGAAGTGAAACGATTCTCTTTGACCTAAATGGTGAGTCAGGTGCTTTCTTGCTTTCTTGTCCTCTCTCTCTCTCTCTCTCTCACTCTCTCTCTGTCTCCCCACCTTTCTCTTTCTCTTCTCTTCCCTCTTCAATGCTAGCACATGTGCGTGTGAGCATGCACGCATGCGTGCACATGCACGCACTCAAATATATGCACCACTAAAATTCTATTATAGACTCTAAGACCCAGAGAAATCCATTCTTTGTCCTCTTCTAAGTCAAGGTGTGCCCATGGGTTATAAATATCAGAAAAAAAAATATGTCTGCAGGTCTAGGGGCAGGAAGGCCTAGAGAAGCCTGTACTTACTTAATATGCTACCTTCATACACGTGAAGAGGGTAAAAGTAGGGCCTTGAAGTAAAGATGAAAGGCAGCAGCGTTGTTCATCGTAAAGAAGAGCAGGTTAAGAGGTGATCTGATTACTAGTCTCAAGTACACAAGGGGCATTCTTGTGAAAGTGATGATGATTGATTGCTCTCCGTATTGACAGAGGGCCCAACAGGACAAAATGGGCCTAAAGAAAGAGTCCAGTTAAACGTAAAGGAAAACGGGCTCAACTTCAGGTTGATCAAACACAGAAATGCCTGCCAGGGAGTGTAGGGAGTTTGTTCTTGGAGTTTTGAGAAGAAAATAAGCCCTTATCTTCCTGGTGTCTAAAATTATGCCTGCCCGGAAGACCCTGCCCAGTGCGCACTGATTACGAATTCTAGGTGAACGGTTAGGGAAGGAGAGTGGGAAGTGGGAGTGAAATGCTCTGGGGGATTACATCAGAATGCCTGCAGTATTTAGCATCTATTTGGTACTCCCTTCGTGACACCAAAACCAATCTTGGGAGTGAGCTCCATGTTGTCCCTTGCCTGCCCCATCCGTTTCTTGAAGTCTATCCGTCACTTGGCCACTGAAACACCACTGTCTTAGCCCTCCTTCTTACTGGTTCCTTTTCATCCCAGGCTCCGAGGCGGATATACTCAGACTCAGTTCTTGGCTGGCTTCTCCTCTCTGGCCGTACTTACTCCCAGAGCTGCCCTCATCCAGCCCTGTGTCTTCAAATACCACTTAGGTTTTGAAGACGCCCAAATTTACATTTCCAACTGGACTTCTGAACTCTCAACTCAAGTAATCCAACCGCATATCCTCCACCTCCACTTGGATCTCTAATAGAAAGAGATCTAATAAAACCAAACTCCCAATTTCCCTCCTCGTCACCGAATTTTGCCCTCCCACCTCTTCACCATCTCTTTCAATGGTAACTCCATTCTCCCAGTTGCTCAAGCCCAGGATCATGGAGTCTTTTTTATGTCCTCTCTCTTCTCCACCGCATCCAACCCCTGGCAAATTCTACAGTAATATTCTCAAAATATGTGCATACTTAACCCTTTCCACTGCTACCACCCATCTTCCACCCACCATCATCTCATCATCTCTTCCCTCAATTATTGCAACACTGGCCCAACTGAGCTCTCTGTTTCCTCCTCTCTGCTTGCCATCCTACGCAGCACAGTGGTCCTTAAAATGTTGCTAGTTCACGTGACTCTTCCAGTCAAATTTTTCATTGACTTCCAATTCATTCAGATGAAAGCCAAAGCCATTGGTGATTGGGCCTCTCTGACCTCATCTCTTATCTTCACATTCACTCATCTCTAGACTTTTCTGCCTCCTTCCTGGCCTCGATCATGCCAAGCATACTTACCTCAGAGTCTTTGCCTCTGTCTGGTAATTTCGTTTCTTAGATATATACAAGGTGCCTTCTTCCCTTTGGATCCCTGCTGAAAGGACAACGTAGTAGTGAGACCCTCCCTGACTAACCATGATAAAATGGTTACCTCCTCCCTCTCCCCTGGACCACTGCTGGCATTTCCTCTCCTCCTTGCTCTGCTTAGTCATTTATTCTATCTGGAATGACCATATAATTTACCAGCCAAAGAGTCATTTATGTAACTGAAAAGTGGTACTCCTTAAAACTTTTAATTGAAGTATAATTGACATATTATATTAGTTTTGGGTATATGATATAACGATTTGGTATATGTATACACTGTGAAATGCTTACCACAATAAGCCTTATGAAACATGTTTTTCTTATGATGCGAACTTTCAAGATCTACCTTCTTAGCAACTTTCAAACATGCAATACTGTATGATTAACTATAGTCACCATGCTGCACGTAACATCCACATGACTCATTTATTGTATAAATGGAATTTTGCATCTCTTGATCACTTTCACACATTTTACACCTACCCCTACCCCCCTTCCCTCTGACAAAGAGCCTGTATACTCTGCATCTATGAGTTTTATTTGGTTTGAAAGGAGGCACCATTAATGACTACAACAGGTGGTACATAAACCAGAGATTTCCAGGCAAACCAGGATATAGAGTCGATAGTACCTCCCATGACCCACAGAATATTTATTTATTCATTCACCTATGTGTTGTTTGACCCTCTCCGCTGGAATATAAGTCAGAAACTTTTTGTTCATGATTGTATCCAAAGTAGGTGCTGAATAACTTATTGATTGAATACATGACTATATGAATAAATATTTCCTGTACTGAATTGAACCTATCAAAAGCCGTAGATACGCCGACAACAACAAAATTTTTAGCTCCTATTTTGGAATGCTTGTTAAGTATGTGCCAGCCACCATGAGGACTACTCTCCATGCATTCTTACTGAAAACTAACAGCCATTTTCTAGGGCCCAGTTACAGACTGCAGGACGACACTCAGAGAGAATAAGGGTCTGCCCCCGTTCATACAGCTAGGAAGTGCTAGTGTACGCTTTACACTCCACTCTCCCCTTCTCTAGAGTGACCTGTTGTCCACTCTCTCTGCCTATAATCCGCCTCAAATCCATTTTCTCCTCTGTCCTCAGATGCTTCCTAACACACACACCCCTATTAGCCTTCCATGCCTTTCCATTGCATTCCAAATGAAGCCCAACCTCTTCCCCCGTCACTCAAAGGCCACCCAGGGCAGAGTGAGCCCCACCTGCCTTTTGCACTTCACCTGATGCTACTCCTCTCACGCCCCCCCCCCCAGTCCCCTCCCTCCCTGCCTGAACCTCCAAGTCTCCACAGCAGCTGCAGCTCTTGTCTTTCTCGCTGTTCCCCGGATGGGGCAGGGTTTTTAGCCTTGTTCTTAGGTTAAAGCTCCTCCCCATCTTTCCTGTATCTGTCAAAGTCTGACCCCATTCCATCGTGTCTGTCCCCTAGCATTTCCCAAATCCCCCTGGTAAACGTCAAGTTCTCTCTCTCCCAAATCTGAGAATGCTTAGTTAAACTCATTCGTTGTTGATTCCAATAGGCTTTATTGAAGCTATTTATATGTGGTTATTAGGGCTTCACGGAGACAGGAGTCGTGCCTAATTCCTCATTGTATCCGAGCAGAGCCTAGCAGAGTGCTTGGCTCAGAGGAGGAGCTAAAATGGTATTGATTTTGCTGGATGTGCTGTGCGTGGATTGTTTAAGAAGCAGTTGGAGATGCAGAGGGGAAGCTCAAGATAGAAACTGCGAAACATTCACGTGTAAATGAAAAATACATGTCTAAGTGAAAATGAAAATTTTAAGAAAACAAGTGACGAGTGAGAAGCCTAAAGAAATGCCACATTTAAGGTAGAAGCCTCATTTTAAAGAGTGATTTGCGATTCATAATTTTATATAATATGTAAATATATACAATATTACAGAGAATTGAGTGAACAAATTGCATAATGATAGAAATCTTCCCCCTTTTCCTGCCATACCTGGGACTGATTTCTTGGCCTCGATCGTTTGTTCTTCCTGTGGAGTTAGATTTCAGAGCAGACCCCATGCAGCATCAGAATTCATATGTAAGAAATATGTATTTTATTATAGGTAGCTCTATACCAGTGACTTTAGGGGAAAACAACATGCTTGCTTGTGTGAGATCTTTTCTTTAAGCTACTATTCAAATTTGCTTGATCCACAGACCTATTTTGGGCGAGAGGAAAAAGACTGGGTCTAAGACACACTAAAAATAAAAATTTAAATAAATCTGAAATGCAGACCTACACCAAATACGTTGATTTCTTTGGTGTATTAGCAGCCATCGACACAACACATAGCATTCTATACAGGTTTGGGATACGTCAAAAATCTTGCAAGTGAATACATCTTATCTGCCACTCATTTGCAGTTCCAACACAAGAATAATTTTCGGATTTTTGCAAACAGACCACACAAATCGCCATTATGCCGGAACACTTTCCCAAGGATGGTAAACCACTTTTAGCCTGACTTGAGCCAATACCTAAGCTATAGATTACTTCACAGGCAATTATATCGCTCAGTTAGTCTGTCTTCCTGCGAGGTTGCCGTGAAAGTATTGTCCCACTGATCAAGCGAAGGTTTAGAGTGAGAAATGCGTGTGTTAGACCAGGTTGCTAAAAGGTATGTTCAGGTGCGAGCGGCCCTCTCTCCATTATCACCACAAGCACAGCCGGCGCTTTGCTGGTGTCTCGGTGAAGACCCCATCGCCTGCCTTTTGTTCTATGCGTTGCTTTCATTAGGGAGCGTATGGAAGCATTTCCCAGGTGTGTAGCCTGTACAAAGGGCATTCATTCTACCGCTGCCCGGGCATTAAAGATAAAGGACCCAAATTACAGTCAGAGCTGTGTTCGTGGATAAATGAGGCAGCGAGAAGATGATTTGACTGTGCTTCTCGGCTAATCCTACCATTAATTCCTGAGATGCTTGTATAGAAGTTTTAGCCAGGAGAGAAATAGATCGTTGTGTTTCTATGCCTTGGGAGACAATGAGAGCCCCGCGAATGTTCTGCCTCATTCTGTACGTAGGAGAGCCCTTTAAAATGCTAATTTCCGAAGTGCAGCAGTGATGCTATTTAGAAATGTATCTATACGGTGGACGTTCTGAGGTAGGATGACCTACCCGTTCCCACCCTGGAACATTCACGACAGTCCTTCCTTCACAGCCTGGAGAGTAAGAGAGGCAAATGAATAACAAAAGCCAGCCTTCAGTGAAAGCTACCTAGGGTTTATGCACTGTTTGGAACACTGTATTTAGGAACTCACTGGGCTCAAATTCAGCTATTATCTTCCCGTTTTACAGAAGATGAAACTGAGATACATCACACGGGATTACTTAGTGAATGCTAGCGTTGAGATCTAAAAGACGGGTAGTCTAAGTCTAGAACCTACCTCCTTAGCAGTTATACTCTGAAGATACTATGTCTCCCTACTTAATAAAGCTTCGGTTAAAACCTAGGGTGTTGGGGCACCTGGGTGGCTCAGTGGTTAAGTGACCAACTTGGACTCAGGTCATGATTGCATGGTTCATGGGTTCGAGCCAGCATCAAGCTCTCTGCCATTAATGCAGAGCTCGCTTCAGATCCTCTGTCTCCTCCTTCTGTCCCTCCCCCAAAATGAATAAACATTTAAAAAATAATATGTTAATCTATAATAATAGCTGTTATTCTTTTAATCAGCCGTTTTAACCCTCCTCCTTCCCAATGGGTTATTTAAACTCTTACATGGATCTGTAGTCAGCCAGCCTGATCTTATAAAAACCTATCTGACTTTTGAAAAAAGTGAAAGGCCACAAAATTTGTCAGCAGTTTTTCAGATTATAGGTCAATGGGTGGAAACGGAGAAGGAAGAGGAGAATAAACAGGTGCTCATCTTTACTGAGTGACTCTACAAATTAAAGTAAAGTATTTGGTTTCCTCAGGCCGCCGTCACAAGGTATCACAGGCTGGGCGGCTGGAACAACAGAAACGCATTGTCTCAGAGTTCGGAAGACTAAGAGTCTGAAATCAAGGTGTCGGCAGATATGATTCCTTCTAAGGGCTGAAACGACAGGATCTGTTCCCGGCCTCTGTCCTCGGCTTCGAGACAGCCATCTGTCCCTGTGTGTCTTTATATCATCTTCCTTTTCTGTGTGTCTTTATATCCAAATTTCCCCTTTTTATGAGGACACCAGTCACCGTGGGCTAGGGTCCACCCCTATGAACTCAGTTTAACTGGATTACCACCATAAAGCCCCTATCTTCAAATAAGGTCACATTGTATGATTCTGGAGGTTAGGCTTCAATATATCAATTGAAGTGACATGATTCAGCCCATAACACAGTCTACAGAGCAGTAGAGGTAAAGCTGGGATTCCAGTTCAGATTTATCTGAGGCCAGGAGATATTCTGCTCATATTCACACCGCTTTGCATTTACAGATCCATAAAGTAAGTTTCCATACTAATTTCTGGGGCCCTCAGTCATTCACATGAGTCTCTAAACTGCAAAAAATGCCCAAAATACTTTCCGGAACTAGACATCTTTAATTTCTGTCTCTGCGGCACCCCTTTTCTCCCTCTGGAAATAGCACCTCGGTACCTTCCATCACAGAACTGACCTTCTTCCATCACATGTCCTGGTTGGGCTGCAAATCTCCTCACCTTCTCCCACACCCAGGCACAGGGCGGACTCACAAACTCTCGACAGGCACCTCTTCCTCTTGGGTCTGAGACTTGGAAAGATCTGATTCCCAGGTTTTCCCATGTTAATATCTGTGCCCCCCGCCCCAAAGAGAAGCCTGAAATTGGATACCATGAGCATTGTGCATAAAAGCTAAGTAAAGGCACTGAGAGATGAAAGAGCAGAGCAGACCACGTAGGTAGACAGGCTGAGGTCAGAAGCTCCTTCTGGCTCTTGTTTTATTTACGCAGAGGCTAGATCTACCCCAGCCTGTGCTGGATTGGTTATATGACTCAATTAATGATCCCTTTCTTTATTTTATTCTCAAGATAGTTTAAAGAATATTTCATTCGCTTGCTACCGAGAGTGGTTGGAAGTGAATAAATCCTGAGTCTCATTTTTATAGTACAATTGCAGTACAGAATTTATAATGTATGAGGTACCATGATATGAAGAAACACTTCAGAAGTAGAATTCATACAGGCCTATTTCAGAAACTAGTTTAAGTGCTTGAAGAGGCCATAAACTCTGTTTTTCACTTGCACCATAATCATTTTGACTTATAATTTCACACAGTAACCCCTAGAGCAAACCATCAAGATGGTTAATTCATTTGAAGATGAAAAAGTGAAAATTAATAAAAGTAAATATGTGGTCTACTATCAAACTGCTCTTACTAATGGATACGTTTTTCATCTCATCTTTATAAATCATCTTTTAGACCAGAGATTCGAACTATTCTATATCACATTTTAAATTAAACTGTATTGCATTCTCTGGAATAAAAAAATTTCAGAACACGTTGCCAAATACAATAAAACAGCTGCTCATTACATAAACATCTTTATTACCTCATCATATTTTTCTACATTAATCTTGAGCTTATTTACCAGACTCAGGCTCTAAAAATTAGTTGTATAATCTGCATCTTAGCAGGCAAAATCAACAATGTTTTCTAGAGGAATATCACCTTCCTCGATAATGAAAAGAAAACCAATGGCTAAACACACCATCTTTAAGGATATTGAAAAGACTTCAGGTAAGAAATTTTATGCCTTCAATACAAAGACACTTCAAATTATACAAAGTGTAATATATCTTCTTCCAGGTGTTTTCCTCCTGCCAATGTCATATTAAAAAAAAAGCAAATAAATAATATGTGCATACTATGTGCAAAATGTTGTAAAAATATCTCACCAACTTAGAGGCAGCATATATTCTAACAGCTGGGAGAAGAATAAGACATAAAGGACAAGGATCATTTTGACTTGATTTTTCATATTCCTAGAACTGGGTATACTATTGGTGTTCAATAAATGTTTATCCAGTGGTTACATTCATACAATTAACTGATCACCCTTAATAGAAACATAGTGTAAAGTGCTATAGAACAAATAACTCCTATACACATTGGCAAAGATACAGATAAAGACATAGTCAGAAATTGTAGACACAGGCAAGGATATTGACATCCACAGAAATACATAGATGCAGATATTGGCATTCACAGACATGGATACAGACATATTTATAAATATGTAGTTACAGACATAGGTACAGACATGCAGATAGGGGCACAAAAATATAATGTACTAGGTATTTCTAGTTTCCTGCCCCGAGTAGACACCCGTTATTTTTGTCTCTCCAGCATTCCCTTCCTCAACTGGAAATAGCACCTCATTACCTTCCATTGGAGAACAGATCCTCCCTCACTCGCGTCCTGGTTGGCTGCAAATCGCAGCACTTCCTCCCACACCCCACAGCAGCAGACTCATAAACTCCCTCCAGCACCTCTTTCCCTTGGGTCTCCGTGTTGGAAAGATGTGATCCCAGATTTCCCAAAGTTAATATCCACCCACCCCCCAAGAGAAGTCTAAAGGCTGAGGATTTGAGCACAACCCACAAAAGCCATATGGAGAGACTGAGAGATGGACAAACAGGCAGACTGAAAGACAGAAATACTTGAATATTTCTTAGTGTGACTTGAGTTCCATGGCATTCATTTGTTACACCTCCCACATTGTAGCAAAAGATAGGAAAGGCAAGGGAGAGGTGATGTTTGCGACTGCCAAAAAGAAACCCGCGTCCTGTACGAGAGGAACGACGTTTTTCCCAAAATTTGGATCCAAGAGTCTGCTCGGAAGCATGAAGTGTGTGCTATGAAGCATGAGAGAGACCATGAAATTTTGTTTTTACCAAGAAGTCTTTAAGTAAAAACACACTTTCTTTTGTCTAGATGACTTACATCTCAGTTTTGTCACGATTTATCTCTCTCAATCGGACTTTAGAGAAAATAAAGAACAAGATGCGAAAACCGAACTGAAAATTGTAGTAATGGGATGTGTAGGCAATACAGAGACGCCATCCACAATTTTGCCTTTAGTGTGCTTCCTATGGGCTTCCATAGCCACACCCATCCCTCATGAGTGCCGTTTCTCCTAGAAGACATTCAGATACTTGCACAACTAATTTTAAAATTGGATAGATGACCATGTGGGTATCTACCTCGTAAAACACAAGACGCAGAACTGCTTTTTTTAGACAAACAATCTTTAGCATTTGACGTTGGCTGGATCTAAATAAAGAATGAGAAAAGAACCTACATGATTCACACAAATTCTTTGGATTAACCCAAGTATTCAAGTAATTCAGGAGAGAACTACCGTCCGAGGGAGAAAAAGAAACCCAGGTGCTCTCTGAGCCTCTGCAAATAGCGTTCTTATCGAGACTGTGAGCCTTCATTTTAAGATTGAAAGGGAATTCAATAATGATGCTTGTGCCCATGCTTTTTCTAACAAACAGTGCAACATTAAAAAAATGTTGTTCGGAATTAAATTAATTTGTGTAAGCTCATTCTCACCCCCAACTCTCTAACTCTAGGTAAATTGACCAAGAGGGCAATCAGAACACAATTTAATATTGCCAATAATGGCTGTGGTGCTATAGCCTTAAGGAGTCGGACACATTAAGGAAAACCAGAGGTATACATCTACAAAATGTTTAATTGTGTGTTATAATTATCATATTTATATAATGATTAGTAATTTTTAAATGTCTCTAGATGCTCCATGGTGTGGAAAGGGGGCCATTTTACTAAGTCCCTCTACAGCTATGTCTATTGATTTATTCCTAATACTCTAAAGAAGAGATCTTTGACTTGATAAAGGTGACTGCCAGAGATAACCACTCCTTAAACTCCCAACTCTTCTTTCCAATCACAACCCCAAAATTACCAGAAACGGTAGATTTACTCTGAGGCAGGCACCAAAAGTATCATCATATGTAAAATACTCATTTATACCTGAAATCAATAA
Organism: Crocuta crocuta; assembly: GCF_008692635.1. Taxonomy (NCBI): domain Eukaryota; kingdom Metazoa; phylum Chordata; class Mammalia; order Carnivora; family Hyaenidae; genus Crocuta; species Crocuta crocuta. The sequence continues at coordinate 3,756,456 of NW_027527932.1, forward strand.
TACTATTTTCACATGTTAAATTGCATTATCAAAAATTGAGACATTCTCAGTAACCAAGAAGATTATTTAGCTAGAACGTTAAGAACCTTATCTGTATATGAAAAACTTACTCGTATAAGTTCAAGAGACAGAAGTTTGTTACCCTTTCACTTTTTTATGCAACCATAAGTTTTATAGTCTGACATGACACACAATGGCCATAGTCCACTAATATTTGAGACATAATTTTGCTTATTTGTCTCACTCTATCCTTTAAGATAAAAAAGTAGGGCACTTGCCGGGATGAGCACTGGGCGTTGTATGTAAATGATGAATCATGGGAACCTACTCCCGAAGCCAAGAGCCCACTGCACACTCTGTATGTTAGCTAACTTGACAGTAAATTATATTTTTTAAAAAAGATAAAAATATATGGAAAGATAAAACAACATGAAATAATCTTTTGGATTTAAAGGGGTAGTACAAAATATTCCCATCAAAAAGAGAACCGAAGTCCCTTACAAAACTGTCATAAACTTGTTTGACCATGTTAATAAGCTTCCTTTCTAAACAATTTTTAAATCCTCTTCTAAAAGTCTAGCCATCAGAATCATCTTCAAATCTCCACTGAATTTTAATAATATGCTTAAGCGTTTAAGAACACTTAGATGTTCTCAGGTAATTATCAGGATTTGAGGGAAGGTTTATTTTTGCTTTTGGGTCAAATGGAGACCTATTTAAGCTCAAACTATGCATATCACATGCTGAGGGCTAGAAATCTGGAGTGACTCCTCCCTCGAAACAAGCTCCAACCCTTGCCAAGAGGGCCATGTCGGCAGTAGTGGCCCACTCGGGCTGCCAGGGTACACGATGCCCTGGGAGGGCACCCGGCAACCTGGAATGACTTCTGAAATGATGCACAGGATCCACAGACTTCACACAGGTCCCAGGGGACAGACCCCAGCCACCCATGAATCCATCTCCAAAACTTCCGCATGGACAAACCATTTCACAACCCAACTTGGAACAACTCTGAACCGTGAGAGTCTCATCAAATCCAGTCTCACTCTTTGTATAGTTGAAGATGAAGTCTAACCAATGACTGGAGATGGCACGTACCAGGGCTTCCCCAAGACAAAGGTGTAGTTCTATCTGAGGCAACTAAAGCCCTGCGGAGGGTAGTTCAAGGCTGGTAGGTGGATTCCCCTTCTACCTTATTGCTTTGCTGTTTATCTTCATCGTGTGACTTCACCTCGTTGTATGAAAGGGCTATTCAATGTCCAGCCAGCTTTCTACATTCTAACCTGGAAGAAGCAAGAAAGTATAAAAAAAGTTTGACCCTTAATGACAAGACACGTTATGGAAGTCGTATATGACACTCTGCTTATCGATTATGGGCCAACACAGTCATTTAACCACACCTGTCAAGAGCTCTGTGTAAGTGTAGTCTTCATAGAAGGCAGCCGACAAAAACTCAGGGGATCCTATTGCTAAACAGAAAGAAAAGAACAAATATGGAGGAATGATTAGCAGTCCACCTCTCCTTCCTCTCCTAAAACCCTTTAGAATTAAAAAGAAAATAAGGGTATTCTTACAAAATCAGAAAGTCAAAGCCAATTCAGAAAACGTAAGGTTGGAGAAAGATCCTAAGTACAACTGTTTCACGTTTCTCATTTGGGCATCACACTACACTCTAAAGTTATTTTTGACTAAACAAAGAAAACTATAAAATTCTATTATGGCTGATACCTTAAAGACACAAGGAATTCTTTCTTTAAAATAAACTCCACTGAGACTATGTGATTCGGATAGATTTCTAAAAACTACATAGTTGGAAAATTATAAATTACATTCCATTAGAAACAATCACAAGCACAACTAATTCTATAACTGAGAACAAGAAACTTCTACAGACTCTTTACTGAATTATTGCTTAATGTTAGAAATTGCAGTTCTGTGAAAATAAGCAGATGTGAATTTTATCTGTTTGGAGATCAACCTAAGATCTGAAGTAGAGAGCAGCATTGGATTTAAACAGGGACTGAAAACTGCAATTTTTCCAGCATTACAAGTTTGGCTTTCATTTAAAAAAAGAAAGAAAGAAAGAAAAAGACTCTTCAGAAATGAACCACTTGGACAAAAATCTTAAGGCCTATGATGTAGTGAAATGGAACACAGTGTTGATGGCTTCAAGAAAAGTAATTTTGTCAGTCCAGGTACATGTACATTCTCAAACTCAGCGTTCAGAAGCCAAACATCAAATACACATAAACCAAAGCAAATAAATAATAAGATACTAGTATGGGTGAAATGTTAATACCGTCTAAAGTTGGGATCTTTCAAGATCAAATATCTACTGAATGTTCCCTAGTTTGATGTACTTCTGGTAAATGTCCCAGAGAAACATGGCCTCTCCCATCCTCCTTTCTATGCTCCTGACCCTCCGTCCGACAAACAAATCTCTTAGAAATACGAACTAAACAATTCATGATGGGAGTTAATTTGGAAGTTTTGACCAAGAAGAGAAAATGTTTGTGTGATCACTTTTAATTTTTATACTTTCCTTTTTCTGCAAAGGAAAAAAGCAAAATCCGTGGCAGTACCAGAAATACCCGACCTCAAAACCAGATCCAGGGCAGAGCAGGTCAAGGTCCTGCAAAAAAAAATAACCCAAAAAACAAACAAACGAGCAAAAAACCAAAAGAGCTAACAAGCAAGAATCAGAAACCACAGCAGCCACTCCAAGAGCCCTCCTAAATGAACGAAGAAAATGTGTTGGGACTCTGCTGCGGATGACAGTCCTTAAGCGTGAGGGTAACCGTGTTGAGGAGACTTTAATAACTGGCTGTCTAGTAAGGCAATGCCATTTGTTTCCACATTCCTATTCATCAATGAACATGTCTGGGTGACTGCTGCTGACGTTGATTCACTCACTCATTTATTCCTCCAACAAATATCTGCAATTTGAACATTTACAATTCAGCTCCCCAGAGAAACAGCATGAATGAAACACACCATCCTCGCCTCCATGGAAATTACAGTGTGTGTGTGTTGGGGGGGGTGGGTACCATGAGATCTTAGACAGGAAACTGACGTCAGTACTGCAAATACCATAGAAGGGGACGACGTGGACGTTCTGCGCCCTGCGAAGAGCTCGTACTCCAGGCTTGGGGGTGGAACTGGGGAGAGGGGTGGGGACTAAGAAAGACTTTGCAAAGCAAATGACATCTGAGCTGAGAGCAGAAAGGTGAATGGGAATAGCTAAAGAAAAGAGTGTCTCAGATTGAGGACAGAGGAGGAGTTTGAAATAAATTCATGGTCCAGTGTTCCAGCTGGTCAGTAGGATTATTTTCCTCAGCTACTGGCAGTTGAACACTTACGGCATCGAACACTGGAGGCATTATTTTCGTTCGTTCGACAGATATTTTCTTGGACTCTTATTTGTACCGGGCACTGTTCTGGGCAGTGGGTGTACAGAGAAGGGAGAGGAGGGGATGAGATCCAAGAGGTGGTGGATTCTGTCTCTAAAACGTTTTTGTTGATTTTGAAAGTCTTAAATTAAAAACATTAAACATTTATTTAAGGATGAAAGCATTCCATTACTATTCATTAGAGTCACTGCCTCATATTGGCACCACATTCCCCAAGAGGCAGTCAACTATAGTGGTTATGAATATGGACCTGGGAGCCAGATTGCCTCAGTTTAAATCTTCACTCTGTCATTTATCAGTTATGTGAGCAAGACCGGGATAATTAACCTCTCCGGAATTCAGTTTCCCCATCTGTAAAATGAGGGTAATAATAATCGTTCCTACCTCATGCCGTGGTTTGAGGATTAAATGAGTTAATACATGTAAAGCACTTAGAACAGTGTCTGCTCCATTGTAAGCAGTCAGTAAGGGTTGCATATTATTATAGAAAAAAAAAATTCCAGTATAATCATCCTGGAGCTCAATTCACTCTATGTTACTCTGAATAAATAGCATTCTGTCAGTCTTGGTGCTTTTATATAACCTTAGACAAGTCACTTAAACATCATTAGCCTGAGTTTCCTCCTCTGCAAAGTGGGGGCAATAATACCAGCCTCACAAGATTGTCTTGAGGGTTAAAAGAAATAGCAGATTGAAGGGCTTGCAGGCTGCAAATTGCTATGCAATTGTTGCTTGTTGTTATTATCTTGCTCTTTTTAACCCTCGTCCCCAAATTGGTAAGTGCTTCTCTCCTTAGGAGGAAGACAAAAATGAACACACGCACATGACTTTGACATAATGCTTCCTGCTCTCCAGATAGTATAGAGCGCATAAAAACGAACGCCTCCGAATTGAGAGTGGAAACGAACTTGACATCAATTTGTAAATTCAAAAGCTGCTACAACATCAGTGATGAAGGACACCTGAAGCAATACCTCTTAGCTTCTGCTTTGGGTAAACGCTGTGTTCTGTCTTATGAGAATTGACTTCTGCCTTGTCCTTTCTTCAAACAGCATTTGGAAAACTGAGAAATCAATGTCCAGGCAGCCCCTTACCTCGGGGCTTCGGGTGAGTCCCACCTTATTGCCTATCTGGGTGCCTTCTGTATACTGGTATCTTACAAGGCAGCTGCCTTTCGTCCCCTTTGATAGCCCATTCCAGAGAGAGATGGTTGAAGGAGAGGAGAGGGTTGACCTGGCAAGCCAGGAATTGACTTGCGTTCCCTTCACCCAATATATCTGTTGAACGCTGGCTGTGTGACTGGCAACATGTTAGCCTCTACGGAGTTGGCAAAAATAAAGTCAATAGAACTCTAAGCCCCAGGGAACTCTCAGGTTCTAGTGGGAAAGATGGACACAAACACAAATTACACAAGTCAGCGTGTGGAATAGAAGCTAAAAATACAAGTGTAAGTGAAGAAGTATAGAGGCTCAGAGATAGTAATAATTTAGTCTGGATCCGTGAAAATGAGGCATTAAAACTGGTCTCTGGCTCCCCGGGAGAGATGGCATCTCAGTGGGGACTTGAAGAATGAGCAGGTTTCTCAAGTGATGAAGAGATAAGTCAGGGCCAATGCCGGGTTGAGGGTCAAGGTAAGTCGTGGCACAGAGACACAGAGGCACAGCTCGTGTCCCCAAAACAGGGGGGCGGAACGAAGGGCCTCGACACCAGATCTGTGGAGAGGGCAAGAAGGAAGCAGCATGCGAAGGTGAGGGAGTGACAGGCTCCAATGGAGAGAGCCACAAGCAGAAAGAGGTACACTGTTCTCGGGGCCAATTCGGGGGCGGGGCCGTGAGTCACACACACATGCACACAGGCCTGCATTTTAAAAGCTAAGTCCCTCGGGGCGCCTGGGTGGCTTAGTCGGTTAAGCGTCCGACTTTCGCTCAGGTCATGATCTCGCGGTTCGTGGGTTCGGGCCCCGCGTCGGGCTCTGTGCTGACTGCCAGCTCGGAGCCTGGAGCCTGTTTCAGTCCGTGACTCCCTCTCTCTCTGACCCTCCCCTGCTCACGCTGTCTCTCTCTCTCTCTCTCCTAGAAAAAAAAAAAAAAAAGCTAAGTCCCTCTACGATGGCCAAGAAGCACCAGGGATTCATTCCCTTCTGGAGAAGAGTCACCAACGGCAGACAGGAGACCGTCAGTTTACAGGCTCGTCTGTCACTTGAGGGCAGGGTGCGCCCAAATGCTACCCTGTAGAGCACGTAATAAATACTGCAGGACTTGGGGGCTGGGCCAGCACAAGCTCATCCCGTTCCCTCACAAGGGACAGGGCGGCCTCCTGGAAGACGACTGGCATACAGACACCTGATCATTTCATCAAAACCCTAATATTGCTTTATTTCTCTGGTATATATGCAGATGGATGTATATTCACATTATAAGGAGGTCTGTGGTTGCATTAACGTATTTTATTCCTTTCATTTCAGATGAACTATTTGTATAAAATGGAAACAATTAATTTCAAATGCCTCGGTCCCCAAGGAGGAAGGCCAGCTTCCTCCAATCAGCCCCAGGGGAGTAGCTGGCTCCACTATTGCATTTTATAGTTTATGTTGTGCTTTCCCTGCCTGTTCCCTCCCCCTAAGAAGTTCTAGAATTTGCCTGTGATTTCCTGCCATCTATTCCCCAGGATTCCTTCCCAAAGGAACACACAGAGAGTGAGGCAAGATGCTAGGCAAGAAACAGATTGCTGAGCTGGCTCATTCCACAGCTGTCCTATTTTTTTAAAGTAGTTTAGACAAGGGAAAAGGAAGGCAGTTACAAACTAAACCACCACAGCTTTTTATAATCCTCTGTCACACGCTCTTCAAAAGCAGGCGAAAATTAAGGTCCCCGTGATTTCAGTGGAGCCCGAGTTAGATAGGCAGATGTTGCATGATCAATGTGTTTTGAGGATTCTGCTTTGAATTTCGAGCCTCAGAACGAGGGCTGCCTCTCCCAATAATCAATGTTGTTTTCAAGTTTATCCTATTCATTTTTGAAAGTTGGAGAGCAGAAATTGCTTTAATGCCTGTTTTACAGACCAGAAAATTGTGGTCCTGGAAGATGGCGCCAGTCAGTTGAAGAACGGTGACCGTTGGTAGTCCTTACGCCTTTCTTATTCTAAGAAATTGGCATAGACCCAGGGAGATGAAGACATTGGCCTGGGCACAATTCACTACGAGATCAATAAATTGAGCAGCTACTAGTAGGAATTCAAGAAGGCACAAACCAGTGTGTTTCAAAGCCGTGGTATTTCACAAACTTTTATGCTAGGTTAGGAAACAATACATAAATTTATGAAAACTTAAATGCTAAATAACGCGCAACCCCAAATACCTGAAGGGCCTTCTTGGACACTTTTCTGAACACTCACGTGGAGTATCTCGGAAGTCCCCACAGTGGGCCCTCTGTGTCAGTATGCCTCCAATGTGTCCTTCCTCCGCACTGATGCAGAGGGCTGATCCTACAACACAAATCGGACGTGCTGCTTCCATACTTTAAAATACCTGCCTTTCCCCCACTTGCTGAAGAATGGAGGCCAGCCGGCTAAGCTTTGTGACAGAGCTCTTCACTCTCGTTTCACTTCCCATCCATAACCCCATTTCCCTGTCAGTCCTCACTGCCACTGTACACGGCGACGTAAAACAGCACAGACTCATGAGGCGGCCATTCTTTCTGGAGGTCAGGAGTACACAGTGGGTCTTCCCGGAATGAAACCAAGGTGTCGGCAGAGCTGCAATCTTTTCTGGGGGCTCTAGGGGAGGATCTCTCTTCTTGCCTTTTCCAGCTTCTAGAAGCTGCCTGCATTCCTCGGCTCATGGCCCCCTTGCATCATCTCAGCAAGAGACAGTGGCCGAGTCTATCTCACACCGCATCACTCTGACACTGCCCCTTCTGCCTCCTTCTTCCACATTCAGAGACCTTTGAGATTACATTAGAGTCACCCAGAAAGTCCAAGATGATTTCTGTTTCTCATCTGACTGGCAACCTTAATTCTTAAATCTGCAACCTTAATTCTTCCTTACATAAACTAGCATGTCCATCCAAATGTTCCAGGGATTAGAAGATGAACCTTTTGGGGGGGAGGGGGCACTATTCTGCCTACCAAAACCACTCACCCTTTGCCCACATGCCCGCACATTCGTACCACAGTGAGGAAACACCTCTACTGACATGCTAGGGTTTCCACAGCTGCTACCCAGTGATGTTGGCTCTACCTGAGATACCATTTCCTTCTCCCTCAGCGTTCCCCTGAACAACTTCAAAGTTCTCCTGCAGCTGATAATTCCGCGATGAAACCCTCCCCCAATTTATCAGGCAAGCCCGCTTTGAACAGCAATCCATTCTTACCATCTTTCATTCAGTCAACAAATATTTATCACACTTCTGCCACAAGGCAATAAATCTATTATGTGTTGAGTAGACAGTGATGAACAAAACGGGCAGGATTTCTCTTTTCATGGAGTCAGGTGGAAGACACAAAAATTAAGCAAAGAATCACATGCGTAAATGTAGATTATGAGTCATAAGTTCTGATGATACTCTAAGGAACAAGAAAGGAGAGCACGCTATAAGAGAAGCCAAGAGGGACACGGTCTGGAATGGAAGACGCAGAGGACACCCTCTGCAAAAGGGGGATCTGGCCCGACCCCAAAAGGAGGGTGGGTGAGCCAGATGAAGCAGGGGGAAAAGGTTGATGCGATCAAGGAGCTACCAGCAGCAGTGGACCTGGCCAGAGACAGGTTGAGAAGCGAGAAACAGCCGGACGTGTTCACGGGCGCCAGACCACATTGGAGAGGTGGCGCTCTGTTCCTGTACAACGGGGCATCAGCTTAGTGGTTTCAGTAGGGACAAATGGAATCCATTTTGCATCTTTTAAACCTCACTCTGAATGCTGTACAAAAAGTGAATTGGAGGGGTCCAGATGGGAAGCAGGAAGCAGGAATGTTTCTTATTGGGCAAGAAATATTCAGGGAAAGGAGCAGGAAACAGGATTGGAGGGAGAGGAAGAGGTAGGAGTGGCCTTTTAGGGCAAGCTTACTAGACTAATGTAGATTTCTGGGCCATGTTAAGTGCTCATTTGAAATGGTACTGATACATTTGAAGGAAAACCTGTGTTCCCAGTTTATAATTTTCACCAGTGACAATCAACTGCTCAGATGTAGCCACGGGGGAGACAGATGGTTGGATTTATCCCGGTTTGGGATTTTGCCAAGAAATATTGTGGATGGAAAATATGGTGGATGAAAACAAGGGCAAGGCAGTTGAGGGCTTTTGCAAGGAAGTGATTACAATGATTTACCACTGAGTCCTCACTGGATAAGGATGCAGATGGAGCTGGGAGACGACGGGGGGAAAATAGGTGGTAGATATCCGTGGAACGATGCTACCAGGGTAGACTTCAACAGGAGAATTAGGAGGAGGTTGATGGGGGAAATGGGCCATTTTGTTTTGTGATTTTAAATGCCATGTGATTCCTGATATGGCAACAGCCAGAATGTGACCCTGGGAGAAGCTGGCTGAGACGGAAAGTAGGAAAGAGTTACAAAAGACAAATGACGAAGGAATAGAGAGGTCATGTCTGTGGCTGTCTGTGTGATCCAGAACGTGTGACAAACAAGGAGTTGGTTACCAGGAGATTATTGGCAAGCTGCACAACGAGGAGAGACAGGTGGTTTTGCCAGATGGTATAAGGTTCAGAGGAGTAGGATGGAGTTGGATTTTTTATAAGGTGGAGCATAAATAATAACCAGAATTGGCAATGAGGACCGAGAAGGACTCAGATCCAAACCTCGGCAGTTAAGTTATCGTGATTTGAGAAAATGAGCAATGAACACTTCCTAAGAAATCAGTGCCTTTATGGACCAGTTTGGTGCCAAAGAAGGACTCAGGGGTGGAAACAGCTTTCAGAGAGGGGTTTGGGAATACAGGGAAGGTGCTGAGTGCAGACAAGAACTCCCCGGGGCAGCTGGTAAGACTTGGGGATAAGAGCAGAGATGAACAATGGGATGGGAGAAGGCTGGGGCAGACAGAGAATACCCTCAAATGACAAGGTTTATCTGTTTATACTACACCTTTCCCCACTAAACAGTGACTGGTTATAGAGCAAGGATGTTGTCTTATTTCTTTCTATGTTTAGAATAATACTTGCAATGTTGGGCGTTTACTAAATGTTCGTTGGGAGAGTAAGGAACGATTACCAAATAACAGTTACAGAGTGTATCTTCAGGGCTACTCAGGGGACGTTACACTATGGCATAAAGAAGTTATAGTATAGTATAGTATAGAGGTCATACACATGTACTGCATGGGGTTTTTATTTTATTGATTGATTGATTGATTTTTGAGAGCGAGCAAGACAGAGCACAGACAGGGGAGGGACAGAGAGAGAGGGAGACACAGAATCCAAAGCAGGATTCTGGACTATCAGCACAGAACCCGATGCTGGGCTCATATCCACAAACCATGAGATCATGACCTGAGCCGAAGTCGGATCCCCAACCAACAGAGAGCCACCAAGGTGCCCCATGTACTGCATGATTTTTGAGCAAGGATGGAACTAACTGACATACTGTGAGAAACACTTTTGAGGGAGGAAGAAGTATCTAGGATCAAAGAGAACAGAAGTATTCTCTGGTCATCTAGATCTAATTTCAGAAGCAGAGTTATTCTACAGTTATGCTAAAATTTCCATATATTTGGGGGGCGGGGAGGGGAAGAGAGATTTAGATCAGCAAATACCAGATCTAAAACCAAGTGAAATCATATCTTCCTCTGAAAAGCCTGAGTTGGAAAGACCTGGGCATTTATTTCCTTTTCCATCCTGGAAAGGCTGGGTGCAATTCCCTCAGGTGTGCGTCAGCATCGTTTCTCAGGTCATCGGAGGGCTTATGTGGAGCTGGGTGTTGTTTACCCGCAATGGAACGCCCTGTGGTCAATGCCTTCCTGTGCTGAGCTACAGGTTTCTCCGCCCTGTGAGACTAACACAACCTTTTGCTGATGACGCTGTCTTCACAATGACTCTCTGGCCTCAGGGATGGACCATGCAAAAGAAGAGTAAGAAGATGTCGCTTGTTGGTTAGTCCCAGGAAATTGGTGCCAACTGATATTTGGCAAAGTGATAAATGTCCTGGAAATTGCAAAACAGATTGGCATCAACAGCACAACCTCCAGCCATACATCCTGGTGCCCACAGACCCGTGCGGCGTCTCAAAGGGAGGAGGTGCTGCCTCTGCCCCCAAGGAATTTGTGCTCCATCATGGGAGAGAACAAATGACGACAAACTCTTACATAGTAAAGTGAAGAGAGTGGGCTATCTGCTAGGGTGGAAAAAAGACAAAACCCAGAATCAAAAAAGACCTGGGTGCTGGTCTTGCCACCATAGAGGCTCTTTGAACTCGGTTTTGACCAATGCAGACTTGAAAATGGTGGCATGGAATAATTTCTAAGTTCTGTAGTGGTTCTAAAAGTCTGTTATTTTGAATGTACATCAAGAGAAATTCCTTATGTATTAGGAATATTTAGAGAAGCAGGGGTTATCAAAGCTATGCAGAGATCTTCCAGTCATAATGTTCAAGAACAAGAACTGATTAGAAGGAGCATCAGAGAATTTCATGTGGGAGTGAAGGCATGAGCAAAGACTTGAAGACCAAAAAAAATTATGTATAGAAAAAAGTAGAGAGATCTGTGCCTGAAGAGGTATATGTGGCCCCCAAGATTATGGGAACAGAGTAGTAATGGATAAAGAGTGATTTGCCTAGTAATTAATCCCACTAATGTTTTTTAGAGGTTAAGTTGATTTTTCAAGCAACTGGGAGCCACTGGTCATTTCCACAAAAGGAAGTGACATTGTGAAAAAGAAAGAACTGGAAGAAGGAAGGAAGGAAGGAAGGAAGGAAGGAAGGAAGGAAGGAAAGAAAGAAAGAAAGAAAGAAAGAAAGAAAGAAAGAAAGAAAGAAAGAAAGAAAGAAAGAAAGAAAGAAAGAAAGAAAGAAAGAGAAAGAAAGAAAGCAAGCAGGCAAGCAACACTGAGGGAGAGAAATATGAGCCGATTGGACAAGCCCAGGGCTGGTCAGAGGGTCCTTCTTGTGTCTGACCTCATGTACGTCTCTCACCTCCCGCAGCCACACCACCTTCCTGGACGAGTAAGCAGAGGAAGGAGCAGTGACTTTGCACAAGGTCACAGGCTCGAATCCTAGTTTCCTGCCACCTGGTCTGAGGCTCTTTCCCAGGAGGCCCTGCCCACTGCCACTTTCCTCGCTGAGGCTTTTTCCCGCTTTGTTTCCATGTCTCCGAGAATAGAATGTGTCTAAATTTCATGGGTGCTGCATCCTAAGTGATCCAAATAAAGGGTTTGAAAACGGGCGCATATCACAGCTGAAAAGTGTTGTGTGTCGCCGGAAATAATAAAGGAGAGAGGCAAGAAAGGTCCCATCTTCCCTCTGTCCCCCCGGAGCCCAGCAGGAAACTAACAGGGGCTTCGGGGAGGAGGGAGGGCGAAATCTTCAGTCGTCTTGCTGTGCTCGATTAGTATTCTAGCCACACACTGTCCCATCAGGGGAAAATGCTTCCCGCACACACACGTGTTCAGGATATCAGTGTGATGGATCTGAGCGAGGGCCCCTCCAAACACAGTGACCATCTGCTAGGCAAAACATAGGGGTCTGACGAGCCGCAGCCATTCAGACCCGTTGTTGGGCCACATTATTACATATTTGACAAGGGTAATGAGGGGCTGTCATTAACCTTACATGACAGTTGCTACAATGACACACTAAAGCAAGGACAAAGAGCCGAACTCAGTAAAAAGGCACCTACTTCTCATTTAACCCTGGAATTATGTGACGCCATTATTCCTGACGGAGGCTGGCAGGCCTGGGGTTAATTTCCATTTCTGTGTCTGCTTGTTCTCTTTTTAAAATGTACCCCTCGTATGGCTAAGGCAACTGTTGGGAAGGCACTGCATTATTTATCACAACACACTGAGTTAGACGCAAGAACAGAAAGGGGTTCGTGGAGAAATGAACAAACAGACGGATTTCATGAACCCCAGCGATGGCCTGAAATAAGCCTCCTGAACTCTGGGATATTTAAGGTAACTCCTACCTAAGTATGACATTGCTTGGAATTTTTTCACTGGACAGTCAGCAGATTTAAAGGAAAGAGATCGTTTGGAAACATGAATACATGGTTCCTACACTTTTTTTAAGGCCACGGACAAACCTGGGGGCGGGGGCTTCGTTAAGATGATAATTCTGACAGCTGACCGCTTAATTTGGAGATCTAATTTCATAGAACTTCTTGTTGGAAATATCCTAAGGAGCAGTCCCTGCTTTGGTTTTATTTTCCAGAAGAGGCGACCAAGACCATGAGAGGCTCAGGTGCTCCTATTCGCCATCGAAGCCTGGAGCTGAAGAGATAAGTGCACGGTCCCCCCGTGCCCTCCTGCTTTCCAAGGCCACGCCTTTCCCAGCTTCTTCTTTGAGTCTGCAGCTTTTATTTTAAAAGCTTGCTTATGTATTTATTTATTTATTTGAGAGAGAGAGAGAGAAAGCAAGAGTGCAGGGGAGGGGGAAGAGAGAGGGCTCAAGCAGGGTCCTCACGGTCAGTGCAGAGCCCAGTGCAGGGCTTGAACTCATGAACCGTGAGATCATGATCTGAGCCAAAGTTGGACCCTTAACTAACTAAGTCACCCAGGCTCTCCTCAGCTTTTGTTACGAAAAGAAAAATTGATTTGCCGCATGCAGTTGTTTAACTCGGGTACTTAATTCAAAGCATGTGTGTGTAAGTGCGAGTTTGCGGTGCTACAATTCATGATAGCTGTGCTTCATAATTTTGAAAGCTGGCTCTGAGTAATTTGGCCACCCAAAATGTGTCTCCCCAGTGCATCCTGTCTGCCTGACATCACAGAGCCACTAAAGTGATGAGAGCCAATAGGACTCGCTTTCAGTTAAGGAACTCGAGATGGTCCAAGCCATGAAAAAAGAAAACATTTAGTAGAAAATACAAAGATCTAGCTTGGGTAAAAGCTCTTCAAAACCACATCTATTTGGACTTAGGTACCACCTGCCTGAATGATACCAACCTGTAACAGTCTCAGAGTCTGTGACTATCAGAAGAGTCCAAATACTTAATTATTTTGGACTAAATTTCAATATTTCCCTTCTGTCACATGTGCAAAGTGGAAAGATTAATGATCTAATTTATATGGAAGGTACCTGACTTTTATCTGGCTCAAACCTGAAGCAATGCAATCATGTGGGCCTGTGGCTGTGACCGAGAGGTCTAGGGCCTTGCTCTGTCCCTAAATCACATACGGAATGCCAGGAAAGTGTTGAATTTCTCTTGGTCTAATTTCCTCTGCTGTGGAGTGAAAGCATTAGATCTGATACTGTCAAAGGTCCCTAGTTCTGTTTAGACCAAAAAGTTCCAAGTTCACAGCAAAGGTTTTTGTTGGTTTTCCGGAGAGTACTATCAACTTCTTCTGCATATAGTGCACTCAACACATTAATGAGTTTAGGTGATTTGTGGCCTAGGAACAAAAGACGATGGAAAGCATAAAAGATGCCAAGCATCCCTGAGATTCATGTGCACCTGACATAAGAGCATAAAATCTCCTAAAAATTCATAAACAGGGCAAGTTAGCCAAATACACGGGCAATGGGAGTGGATGATTACAGAAGTGTCACATCGTGGCTGAGATAGGACTCGAGGGAGTAAACGGAAGAAATCGATGAAGTGCTAATGAAAAGGATATTCCTACATAAGCCATCTCACAATCTTCACTATCTGCCACAGAGGACTCAATAATAGAGTAGTGAATGTATGAAAAATTTAGTATAAAAAATACAAGACCATATAGGACACAGCATTTCTAATTTTGATACCAGAGAATCATCCCTTCCTTAAAACCTACCACTTAAAAGTGGGAAGGTGTTTGAAAAAAGGCGAGAGAAAGGAAAAATCCTGAACGAGCCAATCTTTACATCAAGAAAAGAAAATGTTTGGATTTGACTTGAAAAGTCTGCTGCTATGTTAATATCTTTCTGGAGGTAGGTTTGTGGTAATGTCTTGGTAAGAACTTTGGTTCTGGTAATTAACAAGGTTAATGACTTATCATAATACCCATATGTGGACTCCTGACATAAAACCGCAATTTAATAATCCAAAGGAAATAATCTGAAAACACTGTGAATTTAAAATTAGAACACTTCTGACATGCGTGGCACCGTAAGAATGGACAGAGATAAAATCTCATATAGGAAATCAAAGCAGCTAAGCCTAACTTAATTCTTTAGACAAGTGCTTAAGTGTCTGTACTTTAATGTTTTCTTGAACTAAATGCCAAAAGTGTTTAAAAGTGTTTCCTGACAGCCAATAAAACAGAGTAACAACAGTTTTCCAAGGAACAGATTTATAAAGAAAAAATATAATGCCCTAGACAACATTATAATGAAGTTTAGCAGGCACACTTAAATATGTCTCCATATATACTAAACAGACTCACATATTCCAGTTATATGTGTATTACCTATAGTGTAGAAACAATTCATATATCAAACATCTTTTCACTGTACTTCATATGTTAAATAGGACGAATGTTATTCTCATACTTCAAGAGTGTCACATAAAAACAAATCCAGATTTAGGTATGGGGAGGAAGGTGGGGAAGTATCGTAACAGAAAGAGCATTCCAACCTTAGGATCCATAAGCTTCTCAAAGCTAAAGCAGGAAAGGGATTTTCTTATTATAAAGCAGGAAAGGGAATGAACAAGGCTAGAAAGACTTGGATGCAGGGAAGGTGGCGTGATTGGAGAGCTGAGCAGGAAATATCTTTGTGGTCCGTCAATTTTGGGCAAGGCTCATTAAGGCGGCACTGCTCCCCATTTCCAATGGTTGTTTAAGTTCAAGGGTGGGTCAGGGTCAGGGACCTGTGGAGAAGGGAGAAGCCTGGCTACAGTTTTGTCAAGTTAGCAGGTATTTCGTCCAGATTGATGAGTGGGGACAAACACTTAGCTAATCAATTATGGGTCAGAGAATGGAAATTTAGAAGATCCATGTCTGGCCTCACCATTGGTAAACAAGGGTGTCATCCCTTAGCTTACCGCAGTCATGTGGAGGAAGGAGGGGGGGCTTTTTGAAATAACCCAGGAACACAAAAAGATTAAGATGTTTCTTTTTGTAAAATTTTTCATTGTGCTAAAATACACATAACATAAAACTTACCGTCTTAACCAATTTTATGTGTACAGTTCAGTAGTGTTAAGTATATTCACATTGTTGTACAACCTATCTCCAGAACACTTTCACCTGGCAAAACTAAAACTTTACACCCATTAAACAACGACTTCTATTACCCTATGTCCCCAAGCCCCTGGCAGTCATCATTCTGCTTTCTACCTCTATGAATTTGATTACCCTAGGTACTTCAATAAGTGGAATCATGTAGTATTTGTCTTTGTAACTGGCTTATTTCCCTTAGCATAATATCTTCAAGGTTTACTCATATTGTAGCCTGTGTCAGAAATACTTTACTGTGTGAGGCCAACTAGTATTCCACTGTATGTATACACCACTTTTTGTTTATGCATTCATCCATCAGTGGGCTCTTGGGTTACATCCACCTTTGGACTCGTGTGAATAACCTGATATGAGCCTGGATCTGCAAATATCTCTTTGAGACCCTGTCTCTGGTTCCTTTGGAACTGGTCAATTCCAGAAGTGAGATTCCAGGATCATATGATAATTCTATTTTTCATTTCTTGAGGAACTGCCATATGTTTTCCACAATGGCTGCACCATTTTACATTCATACCAACAGTGTGCACAAGGGTTCTGTCAAAGAAAACCAGAGTCTGATAGTGGTTAAAGTGGTACCAACAAGTTTTATTTGGGAACAAGTGCAATAGTGAAAAGAGACCTCAGTATAGAATTGGGCTCAGTTCCCAATACAGCATGAACAAATGGGTATAGACAGCCAAGAAGCAGGGTCGCGGTCAGTGAATTGAAGATTACTAGGAGGAATCATCGGGAGAAGGGAGATTCTGGCTAAATTGACTTGGCAAGAGTCTTGCTAAAATCAGGGCTGGTGAGCAGATGTCACGGTGTGGGGGTGGGGGAAAGACAAATCATTGAGGATGAGAAGAAACTTGACCAGGTATTGAGGTGATCAGATACCAAGGATGAGGGATTCTAGCAAAACTGACTGAACAGGATTCTTGCTAAAACTGGGCAACGCAAAGACAAATTCAGAAGCTCAAAGGTCAGGGTCTAGTTGAAGATTTGGAAAAGTCTGACTAATGCTTAGTCAAGGGAAAAGTCTCTATGAGTCGATATTTCTCCTTATCCTTACTAACACTTATTATTTTCTGGTTTTTGATAGCAGCCTTCCCGATGATTGTGAGGGAGTATCTCACTGTGGTTTAGATTTCCATTTTGCTAATGTTGAATGATGTTGAGCCATTTTCATGTGCTTGTTGGTCATTTATATATCTTCTTTGGAGAAATAGCTCCAAAGCTATTGGAGCTGGCTGTCAGCACAGAGCCTGACGTGGGGCTCAAACCCACAAACTGCAAGATCATGACCTGAGCTGAAGTCGGACGCTTAACCGACTGAGCCATCCAGGTGCCCCTCTTTCCCAGGTTTTTAGTCATTCTGCTCCAAAAGCCCTTGTCCTATCCACATCCATGGGACTTTATTATACCTTCTACCCTTTCAGCAAAGTTCAGGGAACAATGAAGAAAAGCCCATCTAGCCCCTGGTCCTGGAGTCAAAGAAGACAATCAGACTTTTATATAGATTGACTCCCTCTGCCTCCACTTTCTATTACCTGCTAAAAGTCTCTTTCTTTTCCTGCTTGACTTTCTTTACAGGAAGCTTCCTTCTATTTTTCAAATTCTGTGTTCAACCCTAGGAATAAGATGAGAATATGAGAGTGACAGAGCCAGAAAGAAAACACTAGCAAACTACCACAAATCCACTGAAGAGAAAGAAAACATGGTCAAAACCCACGCAAGAGGTCAGGAGACAGACAAATCAAGGCAGGAAGCTAGGAGGTCTCAAAAATTGGAGAGCAAAGGAAGGCAGGTGATGTGGAACATTGTCCTATGGTCAGGAGAAAAATGAGTAAACCAAAGGAGAGCTTCCCAAATCTCTACCAGTTCATGACTGAAGGAAAGATCCAGAGAACCTCAGGGAGGGATATAGCCCATAAATCATCTCTAGAGTCCTATCATCAAGCAGATGCCCAAATCCTTTCTTTTTGTTTTTCCACAGTATCCTTCAAAATACTTAATTTTTCTTCTAGAAAATTTAGTAATACAAAAATATGACTTTTTATTTTTTTTAAATATTTTTATTTATTTCTAGGAGAGAGAGAGACAGCGTGAGCAGGGGAGGGTTAGAAAGAGAGGGAGACACAGAATCTGAAACAGGCTCCAGGCTCTGAGCCGGCAGTCAGCACAGAGCCCGACGCGGGGCTTGAACTCACGAACCGCGAGATCATGACCTAAGCGAAAGTCGGACGCTTAACCGACTAAGCCACCCAAGTGCCCCTAAAAATATGACTTTTTAAAAGACTAGGGTGCCTGGGTGACTCAGTCGGTTGAGCGTCCAACTTCGGCTCAGGTCATGATCTCACAGTTTGTGGGTTCAAGCCCCATGTCAGGCTCTGTGCTGACAGCTAGCTCAGAGCCTGGAGCCTGTTTTGGATTCTCTGTCTCCTTCTCTCTCTGATCCTCCCCTGCTCATGCTGTCTCTTTCTGTCTCAGAAATAAATAGAAAACATTAAAAAAATTTTAAATAATCCTTTAAAAGTACTAAAGATTCCATAAAGAGTAAATCAACTTTCCATCTCCAACCCAATTTCTATAGAATCTATCACTAGTCATAGACTCTGATGCATCGTTTCAGGAAAATCTGAATGCACATACCAGTATTTATAGAAAGGATATATTTGATATATTACCTTGCATCTTATTTTGCTCATTTAGTAATACTTCTTGGAGAATGTTTCTTCATCACCATATTTAAATCTACATCATTGTTTTAACTTTCCATAATCTATTGCATTATCATATTTAACTAGTCACCTGTTAATCAACCATTACATTGTACCTATTCTTTCCTTACTACAAAGCTACTGCTATTTTATATATAGATTTCTAGAAACACATGGAAATAAAATAAAGTCTTAGAAATGAGATTTTCTTGTCAAAGATAGATACATTCTAAAATTTGAATAGTACCAAACTGCCCTCAAAAAGTTTTATATCAGTTTGCAATTCCACTAAAACTATTCGAGAGTAATTATCACCCTACCCTTTGTCTACACGGTGCAGTGCCAATAAGTTTGATCTTTGCATGGAAACGCAAAAATGCTTTTTATTAAAAGCATCTTCTAGATGTATTTTATTATGAGTGAGGTGTTTTCTGCCCATTTTAAAATTAGGTTTGTATTATTGATTTGCAGGAATTTTTACATATTAAGAAGTTTAAGCTTAAGAATCTTATATCACAGAGCACCTGGGATGCTTAGTCCATTAAGCAACCCACTCTTGATTTTGACTCAGGTCATGATCTCACAGTTTGTGAGATCGACCCCCATGGCAGGCTCTGCACTGACCGTGGGGAGCCTGCGTGGGATCCTCTCTCTCCTTCTCTCCCTGCCCTTCCCCACCTCAGGCTGCCTCTCTCGCTCTTGAAGTCAATAAAACATTTTCTATATTTCTTTTAAAAAAAGAATCTTATATCACATGTATAACAAATATATTTTGTACTCTGACTTTGTTTAAGGTATTTGTTCACAGATTTGTTTCTAATTTTATGTAATTCTTATTTTATTTGTTAAACGAATGCCTTGTAAATTTTTTCACTTGTTTAGAAAGAGAAACCTTTCAGGGATGCCTGAGTGGCTCAGTCAGTTAAGCGTCTGGCTCTTGATTTTGGCTCAGGTTATGATCTCACAGGTTGTGAGATCAAGCCTGCTTGGGATTCTCTCTCTCTCTCTCTGTCTCTCTTTCTCTCTCAAAATAAATAAATAAACTTTTAAGAAAGAGAAATCTTTTCGGGGCGCCTGGGTGGCTTAGTCGGTTAAGCGTCCGACTTTCGCTCAGGTCATGATCTCGCGGTTCGTGGGTTCGAGCCCCGCGTCGGGCTCTGTGCTGACTGCCAGCTCAGAGCCTGGAGCCTGTTTCAGAGTCTGTGACTCCCTCTCTCTCTGACCCTCCCCTGCTCACGCTGTCTCTCTCTCTCTCCTAGAAATAAATAAAACATTTAAAAAATTAAAAAAAAAAAAAGAAAGAGAAATCTTTTCATTCCATCATTATAAAAACATTTCTCGATTTTTGCGTTAGGGAAAGCAGAGGGGGGAAAAAGTTTAATTTTAACATCTGAATTGTTGACAGATCCAGAATTCATTTTAAGAATAAGAATGAAGTAAGCTTCCATATTTTTTCCTCTCAGTGACAACTAATTGAAATTTCAGTTGTGTCAGACTGAATTAGCTTGTCTATTTTTACCTATTCTAAACTTCAGTACTCTGTACACCAGGACAAAAAATATTCTATTAATACATTCTTGTGGTTAGCAGACTTTGTGCAGCCCCACAAATTTTGATTTTCCATTTTAAAATCTTATATGTTTATTTTGTTTTTTTAATGGAGCTTAGAAATAGCTTTACTAGCTCCAAAAATAATCTAAAATTAATAAGTTTATTAATGTGATTCTACTAAATTTATAAATTAATTTAAGGAAAATTTACATCTTTATAACACTGAATTTTCTTATTCAAGAAACCGTTATAGCTTTTTGTATATTCAAGTTTTCATTTATATGCCTAAATAGAGTTTTTAAAAAATTTATATAGGTCCTACATGTTTCTCATTATGCTTATGACTAGGCATTTATCATTGTGCATGTTATTATAAGTGCAATGTTTTCTTTATATTATCTCACTTGGTGGCTTGGTTCTGGAAAGCTGTTGGTTTCTTTGTTAAAGAGGTAACTAGTCACATTAGTAATTTCCCTAATTTTTTCTAACTGAATTTTCGATGATTAACCCAGGCTGTCCAGAAATACAGTACCTTCATCTGTAGATAATTATAATTTTTTCTCTTCATTTACAATTTTTGTGCCTCTGATTCTCTTACCTCTTCAAATTGCATTGGTTAGTACTTCATGAAAATTTTTATTTTTATTTTTAAATATTTTTATTTATTTCTAGGAGAGAGAGAGAGAGACAGCGTGAGCAGGGGTGGGTCAGAGAAAGAGGGAGTCACAGACTGAAACAGGCTGCAGGCTCTGAGCTGGCAGTCAGCACAGAGCCCGACGCGGGGCTCGAACCCACAAACCGCGAGATCATGACCTAAGTGAAAGTCGGACACTCAACCGACTAAGCCACCCAGGCGCCCCACTTCATGAAATTTTTTAAATAAAAGCAGTAATCATGGGCACTGACCTATTGTGTTCCTGGATTCTATTTGCTAGTATTTTCTATTAGACTTTTATATCAATATTTATAAGTGAGATTTGTACATTTTCCTTTACTTCTCTATTTCTCCCAGATTTCTTTGCCTAAATAGATCACTTTATTCGTGATATCTTTGTCAACAGTCTTATATTTTAATGTAATTAATCTATTGATTATTTTCTTTTGAGGTTAGTACTGTTTGTGTCTGCTTCTGAAATATTTCTTTGCCTCCAAAACTTAAAGATAGTCTCTGACATTTTTCCCTAAAAGTGTTAGTTTCACCTTTCAGAATGCATTTTTATTCTACAAGTTCTTTTCTTTCCAAATGCATTACTGATCATCTCACACCGTTTTTATTAAATGGTCTATCTTTTCTTTATTTACGCTTTTGTCACATGTCCAAGATCCATGTATATACCTATCTAGCTCTTCCAAAACAATGTTGAATAGAATCATTGATAGTGGGCATCTTTGCCTCGTTCCTGATCTTAAAGGGAATGCTTTTAGTATCAAATCATCAAAAATTATGTCTGCCAACAGAACTTTTAAAAATAGAAGATCTGAGAGGTGCTCAATCAGTGACTGACTGGGTGGCTCAGTCAGTCAGTCATCTGACCTTGGCTCACGTCATGATCTCATGGCCCGTTAGTTTGAGCCCCACAACAGGATCTGTTGTGACAGCTCAGAGCCTGGAGCTGCTTCAGTTTCTGTGTCTCCCTCTCTCTCTGTCTCTCTCTCTCTACCTCTTTCAAAAATAAATAAACATTAAATTTTTTTAAAAAATTTGAATAAATATTTCACCGGGGTGCCTGGGTGGCTTAGTCGGTTAAGCGTCCGACTTTCGCTTAGGTCATGATCTCTCGGTTCCTGGGTTCGAGCCCCGCGTCGGGCTCTGTGCTGACTGCCAGCTCAGAGCCTGGAGCCTGTTTCAGTCTGTGACTCCCTCTCTCTCTGACCCTCCCCTGCTCNATAAATAAATAAATAAATATTTCACCAAAGAAGTTATATAAATGACAAATAATCACATAAAAAGATTATCAACATCACAAGTCATCAAGGAAATACAAATTACAAAAAAAAAAAGATATCTCTGTATATCCACCAGAATGGCACATATCTGTCACTCAAATCTGTTACATGATGATACAGAACACTTAGCTTCTGTTATTACTTGTGTCATTTTTTAGCTGATTCTGAAGACAAGTAGAATCCAATAGAGGTTTTGGCTGAGATACAACATGACCATAATTGTTTTGTTTGTTTTTTTTAAAAAGGCGCCCCTGGGGCGCCTGCGGGGCTCAGTCGGTTAAGTGTCTGACTGGCTCAGGTCATGATCTCACAGTTTGTGGATTCGAGCCCCGCGTCGGGCTCTGTGCTGACAGCTCAGAGCCTGGAGCCTATTTCAGATTCTGTGTCTACCTCTCTCTTTGCTCCTACCCAGCTCATGCTCTGTCTCTCAATAAATAAATGTAAAAAAAAAATTTGTTTTAAAGATACCCCTGACAGTGATGTGAAGGGTTCTGAAATGAGTTAATCTTAGGGGTACAGAGAATCCAAAAAAGGAAGCGATGAGAAACAGTGCAAAGAGGGGAAAGAAAAACTTGAACCATGGCATTGAGAGGTGGGGGAACAGTTTAAAAAGTCGTTACTTAAGAGGTGCTCAATTGGTTAAGAAAATGACTTCGGCTCAGGTCATGATCTCAGGGTTCATGAGTTAGAGCCCCATGTCAGGCTCCTCACTGCTCTCTCTCCCTCTGTCTGCTCCTTCCCCACTTGCTCTCTCTTTCTCAAAATAAATGAATAAACTTTAAAACAAAGCAAAATAAAAATAAGTCGTTTCTTAGAGAAAAATTAATAGCATCTGGTATATGATTAGATGTAGGGCATCGGTTTTCCAGAATCAATCCACTGGTAGCATCGTCCTAAAATATCAAATATTGAAATATATATTTCAAAATGGCAAAATTGTATAAATCACATAATTCCCATCTTAACAAAAAAATATTAATGAAGTTTAGCTCCAATCAATTTGGAAAATCCTTAAAAGATAATCTTGAAGGCTTTTTGTTTTGTTTTATTTTATCTAATGTTCAGATAAACATAATTAAATCTATCAACATTTTTTTCATTTGTATTCTGTAGCACACGTGGTATGGACACACCATACTTACAATCAAAATTGACATGCTGGCTCAGAGTAAAATACATGAAGAAAAAGAAATTACAAGAAGCAATTTTTCAGTTCAAACAGATATGTCAGCTGTGTGCAGATACCCTAAAAATGGAATCGAAATTTCATACATTTTGAGCCGGAGGACCGGGTTTGTTTAATGTGTTTAGCATATCTTGGCAAGTTGAAAAAATATATATAAAACGTCTCTCCTTAAATTTAGTCTAAAAGACTAAGCATGTGTTTTCATGAGTAGCAGGGAATCATTTTTTTTTCTTTATCTTGGTCTTCATCTCCGGTTCAAAATGTTTGTTTCTGCTACTGAGGATGATCTTCTAAACTGAAACAAACCTTCCCAAATGATTGTTTTTTTGCCTTTTCTTTGTCTTCTCTGGTTCCAAAAAGGCAAATATCACAGTGAGGAAAAAAGTTAGGGCTAATAGAACCCAATACATATTTTTTTTTTAATTTTTTTTTTCTGAGAGAGAGAGACAGCATGAGCAGGGGAGGGTCAGAGAGAGAGGGAGACACAGAATCCGAAACAGGCTCCAGGCTCTGAGCTGTCAGCACAGAGCCCGACACGGGGCTCAAACCCACAGACCGTGGGATCATGACCTGAGCCGAAGTCCGACGCTTAACCAACTGAGCCACCCAGATGCCCCTAGAACCCAGTACATCTTATAGATGTTTACATGTACAGCCCAACTTGAAATATCTTTGCCCTGATTTATACTCAAAGGGAAAAGCTTATTGAATTACAACCAAGATTGCTTATCAAACAAACTGTATATTAGATAAGTTTACTTAAATGGTAGCTGTCCCAATGTCATTACATAGAGGTCATCGACAAATTTGTCCCCAGCTTGTGTTTTTATTGCTAGATAACACCTAAGCCCTTTGGACCACTGTGCTCCCTCCACCGGAATTAAGTATGGTCAAAGCCTTAGGTCAGCTGCTGGAAATCAGACAGCCTTCCATCTTCCTGGAGAAGGTCAAACTGAGAACCAAATTCCCATAAAAATAATTTCTACGTGGGGGCGTTTCTACCAGGACCCAAAGTCCGCTATTGCCGTGAGTGGCACACGACACATGACTACTTTGGCTCCCCCATTGACCCACTTCTTACCATCTAGCCCATGTTTAATGCTGAGGTCACAGTTGTAACACTGTCATACTTCCTATTTTGCCGTTACTGGCAGTTTAAAACTACACCAGCTTAAAGCGGTAGCGCCCAATTTGAAGGGAAAGGGAGATTTCTGTCTCCAAAGAAAATAGGTCTAGCGGGGTAAGAGCTGAATTTACAACACCTAGACCTGAATTTCAGTTGATTTTGAACTTGGGTCTGATAGTTATCTTTCCCTGAGTTGAAGTTTCCTCTTTAAATGAGAATATTACCCCCTTCTCCCCCACAGAGGATTTTTGTGAAAAATAAGCAAATTAAAACCTGTGGAAGCATTGTGGAGATTGTGAGGCATTTATAAAAGCAAGAAGTGGTAGCAGGGGCACTTCTCTCAAAGCAGTGGTGCCTCTTGCACTTTCAGTCTTCAGATGAGCAACTAGACTGGCTCCTGGCATTTGGATCTCATCACTTTATTTTATTTTTTTACATTTTTTAAATGTTGTATTTATTTCTGAGAGAGAGAGAGAGACAGCCTGAACAGGGGAGGGTCAGAGAGAGAGGGAGACACAGAATCCGAAACAGGCTCCAGGCTCTGAGCTGTCAGCACAGAGCCCGACGCGGGGCTCGAACCCAGGAACCGCGAGATCATGACCTGAGCCGAAGCTGGACGCTTAACAGACTGAGCCACCCAGGCGCCCCGGTTCTCATCACTTTAGAAGAACCATCAAGGGTGGTTCACTCTTACTTTCTGAGAGCTTTTTGTTTTCTAATTTCATCCCACAAAATCCTGTGACAGGATAGTATAATTTCATGAATAACCAGTCCGTACATGCACTGTACATGCACTTCTTTAAACATGGGTTAAATTCACACGCGCACAATTCCCGATGATGCTATTACAATGAGAAACGTCATTGTGAAGACAGTCCAGTCTACATCATTTCCACGGCATGCTCTACTTAGAAATCCAAGGGCTTTTTGTGTGCATTCCTCTGCCATATGCTCTCAGAAACTGATGCTGTGGACCACGGACCCCAGTTGAACATTGATCCTTTCTGCAGAACTTTCAGGTGAGATATTATGTTTCCCTTTATGTATCACCTGATGTGGGACCCACACAAGGTGAATGGTGCTCTCCATCCAAGGGCTGGGAGATCCAAAGAAAGTACTGTCCAGTATGGATTTTATTTTCTAAGGAATTAACTTTGTCCATTTGAAAATTGCCATTATATGAATGCTTGCTTTGGAATTTGGCCAGGATAACAGTTTTCACAATTCATCATCCTGCTCTCCTGAAATCTGACACCTACTTTGTTAATGAATGAAATAGGTCAAAACCTGAGCATTAGCTCAAATCCAAATGCCAGAACTTCCAGTAACTCGGCGTATTCTATATACTATTGCTCAGGACTCTGCTTCTAGACTTCTAACCATGAGGACATGAGAATATCTATCAAGTCAGCATATGCAGTTTAACTGTAATGATTTGAGAAAGTAAAATCTCCAGGAATCACAGTCCCATGCTAAACCAGCAAAACCTATGAAGAGTGTAATATCGAGGTGCTTAGGAAATCGAAGTGGATTAATTGCTTGAAGATTTGAATCCTGGTCTTAGTTATATAACTTACTTACTTTGTGACCTTTGAAAACCCACAGAAACCTCAGTCCCCGGCTTGTAAAATGGAGGTGACGTTGTCCGACTGCTCCACAGAGTGAGGAATGTATCTGAAAGCTCTTCGCAAACAGGAAAGCCCTATCTATCCACAACGACAGTCTTATTATTATTATTTTTAAATGTTTTATTTATTTCTAGGAGAGAGAGAGAGAGACAGCGTGAGCAGGGGAGGGTCAGAGAGAGAGGGAGTCACAGACTGAAACAGGCTCCAGGCTCCGAGCTGGCAGTCAGCACAGAGCCCGACGCGGGGCTCGAACCCACGAACCGCGAGATCATGACCTGAGCGAAAGTCGGACGCTTAACCGACTGAGCCACCCAGGCGCCCCACGACAGCCTTATTATTAATGAACGGTTATGGTAAGAGGTGTTTTGTGCCAGTTGCCATCGATTTGCAACTGTTACCACGCTGTGGTTTTTTAAAAAGTACATTAGGAAGGCTTTTTGTCTGCAAATTTCTACATGTGATAATTTATCCACATCCTCGTTCTTTGCACTCTGTGTGAACATTGCCCAATGTTTCTTCACATACTTTGCAAGACAAGCTTTCAGCTGTAGATGTGAAACAGAGAATAGGCTTGGGCCATGGAACACTGTCCTGACTAGCTTCCTCTGTGGTAGCAGTGTTCGTGTGAGGCTTGGCAAAGCACTGAATGAATATGCTCTACACTACAGGTTCACTGTAGTGTAGGGGCGCCTGGGTGGCTCAGTCGGTTGAGCGTCCAACTTCGGCTCAGGTCATGATCTCGCGGTTTGTGGGTTCGAGCCCCGCGTCGGGCTCTGTGCTGACAGCTCAGAGCCTGGAGCCTGTTTCAGATTCTGTGCCTCCCTCTCTCTCTGATCCTCCCCTGCTCATGCTGTCTCTCTCTCTCTCTCAAAAATAAATAAAATATTAAAAAAAAAACAAGTTCTCTGTAGTGCCTTTTGTTCATTGTTTGGCTCACTGTTGTGTCTCCAGCATCTAGAACACTGTCTGCAGACAGGAGGCAATAAAACTTTCCCAAATCAACTAATTAATATTTCTTTAACTGGTGCCATTGATACATCCACCTTCAAAGTCAAATATTTTTTGCAAGCACCATTATACAACACAGTAACAATCACAAATAGATGCCAACAGGCACAAAACACCTCTTACCATGAACTTCCATTAACATAAGACTGTCGTGGTGGATAGATAGGGTTTTCCTGTTGACAAAGAGCTTTCAGCTACATTCCTCATTCTGTGGAGCAGTTGGAAGATGTCACCTCCATTTTACAAATCTGGAGACTGAGGTTTCTGTGGGTTTTCAAAGGTCACATAGATGGTAAATTGTATAACTAGGACTTCTCAAGGGTGCTGAATGCGTAACATCTCATCTCAAGTCTGCTGAAGTTCAGGGTCTCCAAAGGAAGATCACCAATTTGTTTGATAAATGTTACGTATATGTACATTTTTATATAATCATTCGTATCTTATGTATAGTCATATTGTCATTTGGTACTTAGTGGTACATGAAATAAAAGTGGTTCTATTAGCTGAAATGTTCATGCCATAGAACATCACAGTGTTCAGAAGGTCTTTCTAACAATGATTAAACGGGAAGACCTGTTAATTTCAAGCTTTATTCAGATCATCCTGATTTGAATTTTAGTTTTTTTGTTTTTGTTTCTGTTTTTCTCTCTTCTCATCTCCTTAAGGAAATTATGCTGTAAATATAATGAGATTTTTTTGTGTTTGAAAATCTTACAGTTCCTGAGTATTGTCATCTTGAATATTGCCTTTTATTGTGCAGCAGAATAAATATGAATTTGGGTTGATTTTGTCTCAATCCCAGAATGTACACTACACTTGCTTTTAAGAATAAACCCCTTTTACTTCCTTGTTTTCTCTGCACTCCGTCCCCTCAGATTACAACTATAGAGAAAAGAGGTAAACCTCAAATCCCATCCCTGTGTCACCACCTAAGTGTTTAGAAGCTTCCAGACTCTCTTACCAAATTAGTGTTACTGTAGCATATTCACCGTACTATAATAACCACAACTCTTTACGAACATTCAAAGAAGACAGTATGGCGTAACAAGAGAGTACATATTTGGAATCTTTAGCTGAGGTGTTGCTGCATTTGAAGTAGACGAAGGCCGAGTATGCCTGCCACCCCAAAATATGCCGCTTTGGCATCTTGATTATTTTGAATTAAATTAATGTAACAAACAACTGGTGCAAGAAGGATACTCTGACTCTCCTTGCCCCCCCCCACTGGAAAGCAGGAAATATATCCTCCATCTGATGGTACCTTCATGTACCAGAAGGGTCGAAGGCATCCTTGTCACCAGAGCTGGGAATTCAAGGCTCCAGATCATTTATGCTGACACTGTGGAGTCTAATGAGTGTGAAGGGCCACAGGGACACAGAAGTCATCAGACACCATCACTGCCTCATGCCAACCAATGGCTGGAGGGGGAGAAGTACACACCCAAGTGTTTTTTGAACTGGATCTTGAAGAGAGAGAAAGTAGAAAAGGAATTCCAGGGTAAGGATATAAAATGAGCTAGAGTATTAAGACAGGGAAGATGGGCCATGTTTGCAGTGTGGCCATGAGGACTCACACCGTCTCCAGTGACAGAGAAACCTTGCGTGTGTCTGCCTGCCGTGCCCAGTGCTGGTTCCCAGCTACATGGCGACAAGATAATCTTGCATGAGAAGAACCCAGAGCACTTGCTCAGAGCTGAGTCATAGCGATCTAAATGCTCAGAACTACTTTATGTCACTTATAGTATTGGATTTTTAATAAAATAAAGCTGAGATTACCCAGCTGGGATGTGGGCAATGTCCTCCACCTGCCCTGTCTTCTTGGGACACGTGGGGAATTTCATTTGCTGGGGAAAAGAGGAATGTCTCTGCCTGGGCTCCCAGCTGGGCTGTGATTCTAGGACTCCTCAATCTTCTTGAACCTTCTTCTGAATAAAACATCCCATTTTGCAGAGATTTTTTAGAATTGTCTTAATGGCCTTGTGAATAACAGTGAGTTGTCCACACCAACTGTATTTCTTCCCATCCACCTTCTATCCAAGCAAAATTAACAGCCATCTCCGTTCCCCTTTTCTAACAGTTTGGTTAATGCTTAACAACCAAGGTTATTAATTTGTTTATGAGTCTC
The DNA here is from genome assembly GCF_008692635.1 of Crocuta crocuta. Taxonomy (NCBI): domain Eukaryota; kingdom Metazoa; phylum Chordata; class Mammalia; order Carnivora; family Hyaenidae; genus Crocuta; species Crocuta crocuta. The sequence goes on from NW_027527932.1 coordinate 3,785,457, forward strand.
TTGCTCCCTGATAAAATGTGAGTGCTTCCAGACCAGAAGCCCTGTCTCTTCATCTCTTGATCTCCAGATCAAGTGTGCACATATCCTGTGCACAACCCGTTATTAAATGTAATAACATTTAATTTACATAAACTTTAATTTACATAAACTTCACATACTAGAAGTTGGGGGTGGGAGGTGAGAGGTTGAACTCCACCAGGAACCAGGCCATGCAGGACCTGTGCTAAGGCATTTGTGGACCCGAGGAAAATGATCTCAACTGTTCTACACATACATCATCTTGTTTAATATTTCAGTAACACTTTAAGGAAGGTATCATTATTATCCTTTGTTGTAAATGAAGACATTGAGCTTCTTCAAAATTACCTTGTCCATGTTTTCTCATTAAGTAAGTAGACAGTCAGAACTAGAATGAAGTTCATTGAGACACTGAGTCCATGCCTTAACTATTACTTTATACTTCAGCTCCAAAATTTTTAATACATGTCGAGATGATGGCACGTAGGTGAGTTAACTATCCTCATGTGTCAACACATGTACATCATTGTAGATCCCACCAAGAACCAGAATTAAGGTCTTCAGTTATAAATCAGTAAGTCTTAGTTGTGCATTTGTTTCCAATTGGATTCTGAAAGCAAGATCATTAGACAGACTCTAAATGCCTCTTTGTACAAATGGGTCCCAGGGCAGCAGAGGAAGCTCAATTTGTTCCTGCCTCCTTGTACATTTCCCACTGAAAATGGTACCTCTGACTGAGCCCGTGGGTTGCATTATATGTCGATGAGGAGCCGTAGCATCTCGCCTGACAGCAACAAAGATATAAAAGCAAAGCTTCCATAGCCTTTCCCCTTATCTACCTTCTAAAGAAGATCCTGTTTATGTTGCTATGCTGATAAGTGTAATAGGTTGGAAGACAGGGTGAAAAAAACAAAAACAAAAGAAACTTGATTCACTGAAACAGAAAGGGCCTGAGGTAGAAGGAGAGGAAAGCAGAAGGAGGGTATATGTAGGAAGTGACCGAGAGCTTTGAGCGACATACGGAGAAGAGAGATTTGGGGAGAACAATTACCACACATGAGCAAGTTTTTAGCAGTAGAGACATCTAAAGAGAATACTGAAAAAACTTTTGTATTGTGTTGAGAAGTATAATCTACCTTACAGCACCTCAAGGAGAAATGTATCATGTTGTTCCACATTGGAAGGGTGGGATCTGTGTCCTCTGTGTGTGTCACCGCAGCAATATGGGGCTCAAGACACGTACAAGAATCCGTGGTCCCTCTGGACTTCACTTACACCTGGCAGGATCTTAGATATCTTTCGTATTTTACGTGTAAGGAAGCAAGTATAGATGGGTGAAAACAACTAGTCCTAGTCGTGCGTATAGTCTGTTGTATTAGTTAGATGTGAATGTATGCATAAAGAACCACATTTCAAAAGGAAAATAAGGAAATTCTACAAAATAATGTAGAAGTCACAATATAAAAGATAAGTGTACTTCCATTTCATCATGCTGGATTAAGTATACTCCACAATCCCTCCCTCCCAGACAAATCCCTCAAAGTAGTAGAAAAGTTATTAAAACAAAGGTGAATTATGTACACCAAAATTTAAACACATTTATTTGCAATTCTAAATTATATGTGAACTAAATATATGTGTTTGAAACAAGAAGAGGAACTCATACTGAGTTAGAAATTGAGGGAACTACCGGCAAACCTGGGTGGCTTAGTTGGTTGAGCGTCTGACTTCAGCTCAGGTCATGATCTCACAGCTCTCATAAGTTCGAGCCCTGCCTGCATCAGACTCTGTGCTGACATGACAGCTCAGAGCCTGGAGCCTGCTTTGGGTTCTGTGTCTCCCTCTCTCTCTGCCTCTCCCTTGCTCATGCTCTGTCTCTCTCCCTCTACATCTCAAAAATAAATAAACATTAAAAAATGATTTTAAAAGAAATTGAGAGAATTCTGAAAAACAGGAAGTTAATAAATCTGCAAAAAGACACAGCTACGTGGGAAAGCTGCCATCCAGGATATGCCACAAAAACAAAACAAACCAGTCTCCTTCAAAGAAACAGAAGCAACCCTAAGAGTATTCTGCACTCGGGGAGACGTAAAAGTTCAGAGCAGGAAGGGTACCACATGGAGGATTTGTTGGATTACTCTAGAGAAAACAGTCATGTGAGTCAACTTCAGGACACATATCAAGAGAACGGCTGCCTCCAAGAAGAAACTGTGAGTGCTGCAGCTTGCGTTTCAGAGTCAGGGCAAAGGCTGAGTGGCATGGCCACATAGGGAAGAAGTGGGAACACGTGACCAGAAGATCATCACAAGCCTGGAGGCACAAGCAGTGCCTCTCTCCAGGTCCTGGGAAGGGTACAAGTGCGCCAGCCCATCTCTCCAAGTCGGCTGTACAGCAAAGGCAGTAGGTAGCCTGTAGGAATGCCAAACACAGTACGGTACCCAATAAGGATGGTAGCGGCATGGGAGATGAAGAGAAGTAAATGAGGAAATAGGTAAGAACAAATAAGAAAAGGAAGAGTAGATGAAGTCAGAAGAAAGGGTAGCACATAAAAAGAATGATAATCAATCTTCTGCGTTTGCTAGACGTGCTTCACGAACGTAGCCTTGCAACAGCCAGTACAAAATGTACTATTTTTCTAGGTTACCGTAACACAGAACTACAGACTGTGCGCCTTAAACAATTATCATAACACAGTACTACAGACTGTGTGCCTTAAACAACAGACATGTATTTTCTCATAATTCTGGTGTCTGGAAGTCTCATTCAAGGTGTCGACAGGATTAGTTTCTTCTGGGTCTCTTTTTTGGGCTTGTGAATGGCTGCCTTCTCTCTCTGCCTTCGCATGGTATTCCCTCTGTGCCCTTCTATGTCTTAATTTCCTCTTCTTCTAAGGACACTAGTCACAATGGATTAAGGCCCATGCTAATTATCTCATTTTAACCTAATAATCTCTTTAAAGACCCTATCTCCAAATACAGTCACATCCTGAGGTGCTGGGAGTTAAGACTTCAACATATGAATTGGGGTGGGAGGAAGACACAGCTGAGCCCATAACACAAAGTCGGAAGTATGATTGATTATATGGTTCTCTGTGTCCACAAGACAGAAATAAAGCAGATGCTCAGGAAAAACAAGCTTATGCCTGCTACCAATGACTGAAAAAAATTACCTCATTCAGATTCTCAAAAAGAGGTTACCGAGTACCAGAGTGAGAAATTTCTTTAACAATATTCTTACAGTAAATATGGTGTATTTCATAACACTGTTTCTTGCAGCATTCTTCAATGTAGGTCAATGGCATAATGCTCAAATGCAGTTTATAAAAGCATATCTACAGGCATGCAAATTCCCATGATGCTTTGGCTTAATCCCAGCATAGATTTTAGAGTATCTAACAGAACGAATAAATGGCTTTCTTTATGGAAAACCTCCATAAATGTTTTTTTTTTTCTCAGCCAACCTTTCAGGAGTCGAGAGAAAGGAGTTTTAAAGTTTTACTTCCAAAAAAGAATCCATGATCTACGTTGCTGTTTCAGTGTAGCCCCAAATACAGCCACATCATCAGAACTGCGAGGACTCATCCTTCTAAGAAGACAGTTTTGCTTAGTGGCTCCCATATGCTATTTACTAGAACGGTAACATGGCTCAGATAACTTCACTGACCCATCTAGGTTGTTCCTAAGCTACTAAATAGAGACAACAGCACATGAAGGTATGTAAACCACTTAGAACAGTATCGGCCCCATAGTAGCACTCCATTAAGTATAAGCTTTACTCATTAAGAAAGCTAAGGATCTTTCAACAATAGCAGCTACCAAAAACAAAAACAAAAAACAAATGCTTGTTACCACTGCTGTGCCTTTGTATATATAATCAATGCCAAAGTGAAGATTAGAATTCAACTTTCCCCAACTGACCATATTGTACCACAGTGGTTCTCAAAGGGAAGCATTGTTAGTAGCATCACGTGGAAGACTTGTTAAACTCACACTGTAGGGTCCCTCCTTCCTGGAGTTTCTGATACAGTAGGTCTGGGATGGGTCTCAAGATTGTACATTTTTAAAAGTTCACACGCTCCACTGCTGTCATGGCTCCACATCGAACCCCATCCCATAGCTGGTGGACCCTCTGAGAGTTATACTGCTTCTTTCAGCCTTATTTCCTTGTTTGTAAGACTGAGAGAAAGATAGTCCATACCTAACAGTGTGCCTGGGAGCACTTTCGAGCACCGAACCCAGCATGGCCACTTCTAGATCATTTCAGACCACTCCAGTGCACCTGGCTGCTGACCTCAGTGTTTGTGTGTAACAGAATATTTTTAGTAGAATGTTCTTTCTCTCTCCATTTTGAATCAAACCTAGCGAACTGAGCAGAGTGACAGATGCCAAGGACCGCCCCCCCATTCCACAAGGGGATCCTGGATTAACTGCTCATAACTTGTAAAGATGACCAAGCACTCCTTCTAGGGTGACTGTACATCAACCTTCTTAAAGCTGTAAATAGCCTTGAGACGGAAGCTCAAGAACCCTATTTCTGAGGATCCCATAAACCAGTGTAGGCGAGAAGAGAAGCATACCCATACTTTTCCCATTTAAGTATTCACCAAGATGAGAGAATGTCAACTCCAGATCACAGCAGTACAGGTCAAGGAAGACCTTTTGGGGCCCCAACTCCACTGTTTCCAACCCCAGAAGAACCAAAGTCAGTCCCAAGAGGGCTAGTTAACATGGAGAAGAGGAACGCTAGACAGAGAAATTGAGAAGACACCCGCCCAACCCGCTCTTCCTCACTGCAGCTTCTCATTTGCAACACCTCAGACTGGAAAGGGAAATGACTTTAACCTCCAATCAAATTGAGCTGTCATTGTTACAATAGGCTAGGTGATTTTGCTACTAAATTAAGACTTCTTTTATAATTAGCAGTACCAGAGGACTTGCTATGATTTTTAAAGAATCTAAGAAAACTAACGGATCTTCACTGAATTTCATCCTGGGGCAGGAAAGGCATGCTTGATTGGGCAACAGGAATGAAACACAAGCCACCCTGAAGTTGCGCCCCTCAAGCTTTGGTCTTTAATGTGTCACGTACTTTCATATACCTATATGTCCCAGGTCACCAAAGCATATTTCTTAGTTCTGAGATTTCGCTTCCTCTCACCATATACCAGATGAGGGAATGTGTTTATTTCACACCAGTTTCAAAGAAAAGAGACATGATTGTTTAGGGCAGCTCTCAGAAGCCCCAATATAGCATCTTTAAAAATACATATTCTTCAGTGGCTATTTGAAATATTATGCAGACATAAGGAAATAAGCAAAATATGTTCTGTTTATAGTCAATAAATATAAAAAGACCCTCTCTCTTTTTTTTTTTTTTTTGAAGCTCTAAGAAACTTAGCATAGTCCAGATCAGTCAACTACTGTTTTCAAGAAAATGCTTTGCTGCTATTGGCTTGTTTCCCAGCCCAAATCATTACTTGTTTCTATTCGCAATCCTAGGAGATGCACATCTGCCAGAAAGCCTCTGAACTTTTCAATATACAGCACAAGATTTATATCCTCCTTATGCTTTACAATCACTTTTCCTGAACATGTGTGACACAGTGTAGGTAGTATCCTGAAGGATTAGCTATGGGAAGCTAGGATTTAGGCAACGAGGATGTCCCTGGGAACTGATTGCTACCACATTATCTCTTGCTTACGAACATTCTGAACTGCATTTTTTTATCTGTTTCTCAGACAATTTTGATTAAAAACCAAATGCTATTTGTTATTTTTAACTACAAGCATCCATTGTAACTCTAATTCACCTCCAAACTAAGACACATTCGTAGGAAACATAGCATATGTTTGCCTAATTTCATAATTAAAATAACTGCTTTCCAATGAAAAGTAGTCCATTTGGACTTCCAAAAACAGTCCAATTAATTTAAAAATCAAAATTAAATGGTTATTCCTAACTAAACTCAATGTGTGATCTTGGCAAATAGATTTAATAAACACTTTATCACCGTGTGGAGCCCATCCCAACGCTACACGGCATTATCTGGTCATGAAAAAACTTCTAGGCATTTCTACTGCCTCAAAATAAGTAAGCATTGTTTTTTTAAGGCCCTATCCACCCTCATCCTTTCTTTTTAACTTGGATCTAATACAATGCTCTCCACCTACCCTACTGAAGTTCAATAAATGTTAGAGTCTCTTACTTTACAGTTAAAATAGAGGCTATAGGGTACAGTTAAAAGTAATAGAATTAAAACTGGAATTCCAGTCAATGATAATGAATTTTGACTGCAGAAATTCACTCCCATAATTATTGATAGCACTGAAAGATACGTAACTATTCCATAACTCTATGTAAAAGTGACTGTAAAGTAGCATGAAAAGGTGATACGGTGTGTCAGGCCAGGTTCAAATCTTGACCCTACTCTCATCCACTTGTAATACCTCGGATAGATTGCTTATCTCTGCTGAGCTTTAGAGTTAATAATAATAGCTCACCCACTAAGCAAAACTGTTGACAGAATCCAGCCAGTTGAGAAAGTGTAGGATGATTTAAAAACAAAACAAAATCTGCCCTCAGAAACAGTCGATTTGGTTGAGTTCAAAACCAGGCTGTGACACTTTCAGCTCAAGACCTTGGGCAAGTCTTTTGACTTCCCTGTGTTTTTATCTCCTCATCTGAAAAATGGGTCTTTGTAGAAACTTAAAGTTTAGAGGGTTCTTAAAGGGATTACATGTCCCAATATATATGAAGGATATAATACATAATAGGTGCTCAACAAATGGCAGTTGAATTTATTACTCATCTTTGTGGAAATGTTTGGGAACTGTGAAGGGATTTTATGTGCAAGTCATTAATACCACATAATATATTCAAGTAATTAGACAAATACGGACTTCACTCAGGGTAACTGCACTCCCACATATGCTTTGACTCTTATCTTTTCCCATAAATTCTTTCTAGAAGGTCTATTTCTTGCATCTTATAAAAATCCGTGATTCCACTTAGCATTGACCACTAAAACAATAATGTCTGCCTACTAGCTTAACACCTCCTCTTGCAAACAAAGATGACTATCAATTTAATAGAGTGGGTCATTACAAACCAACATTTCTTTTCTCTCTCTGCTTTCCTCATACATTTCCAATTCAGGGAAACCTCACTGTCGAGCCGGTGTTGTCCCTACTGAACTTTGTCTACATCCAAAGCATGGCTAACACAGTTTCACGAACATAACACTTAGTTTAAAAATGAATCCCACAGACTTCTAACCTCCAAGCCATCCTAAGAGGATGAATGATAATTACTCCCCAAAACATGTAAGAATGATATGCTGCCAATGATGTTTAGTCGGGACTGGAAAACACTGAAGCCAATGCCCTTCTCTGTACCGCCTGTTACAGTACAGACCATTTGCAGGTTTCGCTGTGCCAGTAAAACGTTGGAAGGAGGCAGCTTTTGTAATAGGATCATTGGCTAAAATGAAATGAGTCAATCTGATCAATAGAAATTGCACATGCAGCAAAGAGCTCTTAATGGATCTTAATCTCCATTAGGCTGAGTTGGAGGAAGTTGCCCGGGAAGCTGCATCGCATTTCAGCCATTGATAGTAGCATCGTGGTCCATGAGCAGCTTTCAGGGAATGGGAGCGTTCATCCTGGGGTGCCCTGGGACAGCCATCAATGGCATGGTGAACCCTTGCATCATTGGTGTCCAGGAAATGCTCTGGGGAATACTCTGGAGAACAGTCTCCAAGGCTTATGAAAATTTTAGCAGGAATTCTTGGTGGGTCAACCAGAAGAACATTAGCACATGAAGCTTTTCTGTCATGTGTAATTAAATGTGGTTTAGAATCCCTTAGACATGATTTATAAAACCAAGAGGAGCAGTTCCAAGTCTGTTACCAGAGGCCCATGAAGCCTGTGCTGTGTGGAGAACAACAGGGATCAAGTTGTGCAGAAGTGGGCATACTGTGCACATGACACGTAGAAATAAAAATTTTTAAAATAAAAACTAAACTAATGTTTGGATGCCCAGAATGTGAAACTAACTGCCTCTCAATTTAATATATAATAGGGAAAGCTCCATGTGGAAATTCGAAAGAAAAGGAAAATTGCACACAATTTAGAAGACTACCCATTGTACATGCACTTGGAAATTACAGCACAATATCTCCTAATTAATGCTGATTGAGTACTTTGATTTCAAAAATTGAAAAGCATAATACACGGACACTGCATTACACATTCACACATTCTCCTCACAAAGTCCTTGATGTCAGAGACCAAAATAGAAAAGCCAGTAGCAGATTACTTCATTGCTTTTTGTTGTTGTTGTTACTGTAAGTAAAACTTGATGATTATAAATTCAAAAGTCCAGAATTAATAAAAATGAAACTGTCTTGTGCTATGGTCCAAATAATCTATCCCAAATGTTCAGGCTACTTAATTGGAAAAATGAGAGTTGTTTTCTATACCGTATCAATAATTTCAAATGTAGATGCTTTCTTCATCTGTGATCCTATGACATGCCACTATTTATTCTGTTATTATAGCAGCTCATCACTGTAGACCACGTTCATTTTCATGTCTGACTCTCAACTGGACTGTGCCTGGATGAATGGTAATCCCTTGAAAATCAGAACGTATCTTTTTACCGTGTTAGGCTCTCTGCCTAAAACAATGCTAATATAAAACGAACAGACACATTTTTATTGAATAAATGCAAAAACAGTAAGATATTGTATATACCCTAATCTTTCTGTGAGGCATTTAGGAAACACTACCTATTAAAGGTCTGAGAGACCTTTGGAAACGTGTCAAAAGCTCATCTTGATAAAATAAGAAAAAAAGCCAGATTTGTATATGTATCTGGCTACTTCCACAAAATATAATGACATCTCTGAACTTTTCAGGTGTGCTGCTTATTGTCTTCAGTTATGAATTTTACAAACTCAGTCACAAAGTTTTAATGTCTTGGATTTTCCCATCAGTAAATATGCTGAGAATGATTTTTAAAAAAAACAACAACTAAGTAGCCAAATATGTTTTATTCTCTTTATGACTGAAGACAGACGGGAAATAAAGTGCATTATGTAAATCAATTATTGATGCCAGAAAGATGATCCAATAATTTACATTTTTAGTTATCTTACCATTATTATCTATTAATTGCTTCTATTCACAGCACTTTTGAAGCAGACGATCTTATATGAAGTGCCTAACACACACAGTAGGGACTCAGTGTATACTGTCGGAATAATAATGAATGAATTTCATTCCAAGAAAATAATGTAAAGAAGTGTCCAACTTCCTTATGGTACCATACCCTAGTCTCTGGTTTCTAACACTTGAGACAACTTTTCTTTCTGTTGAAAACATATCACTTGGCCGGACCACCTTGGACTATCAGAATGCCTTTACCTGCCTCCAGCCACTTGCAAACATGTTCAATCATCTGGGAGTTGAGAGCACACAGGAAAGAATATGCTTTTGATAATGAAATTATTGATGGCATAATACATTTCTAATAATTTTCATTTTAAATTATCTTATTATTTATTACGAAAATATGAAGGCTGAGTCAAGTGAGAATTTTCCAACTGTTTAATTAATCTACTCTACTTGATTTGATAGTACTTAACTCATCCTGTCTTTTGGGAGAAGTTTCTTCTCTCTCTATAATCTTGATCATAGATAGGCTTAAATCAGCCTTATTAAACCATTACTTGGAGATGAGGAAGGAGAATTTGCCAGTGTATGTGTTGGCTTAATAAATATTGATTGTCTAAAACCTACCAAATGTAGATTTTATTTGGTATAGCCAAAGGATCCTTTAACCAACAAATTCTTTCAGTTAAAAAAAAAAACAAAACCGTCCTGGAGTGCAATAATTACAATAGACCCCAGTGGGAGGTTTGGGGCTCAGCTGTAAGGAGCAATTAAGTGCAAGTTCTGAGACATTGCGTGACTTTTGTGAAAGGAGCATGGAAGCGCCTGTCTCTGTCGGTGACTGGGCAGATCACTTCACTCAGCCATCGTGGTCTCTCAGTTTCTTAAGTTCCAGGAACTGGCCCAGCGGGGAGCCTGGAACTCCATCCACTCTAAAATATCTGATCAATCACTTACTGTTAGGAAAGATGACCTCAGGAGAAGGTCTCCTATCAAGGAATCTCTTAAGAATTTATCTCAAGTAAACCCAATTTTTAAAAATTATGTACTCTAATTAGCTCTGTGGACATAATCCCCTTAGGAAGAGTATGAAATCGAGTTTGCCTTGTCTTCCAAAAGAATAATGCTCTATCTGTTGCAAACAATAGGCTTATTGGGCTACCAGACACTCTTTTCAAATAACATGACAGATTAATTCTAAACAAACTTTAGGACCACATTTTTGTTTCCAAAGGGAATGACTTTATGAGGAGTAAGAGAATGTTAGCCATAATTTTCTCACTGTGATCAATTTTATGGAGTGTTTTATCTCCATGAAATATCAGATCAAAGCAATTTAAGACCATTCATGAAATTCACCAATCTATGATTGCAGCAATATTATCTAGTGGTTATGAGCAGAGATTCCGAAGTCAGACTGCCCTGGTTTGAATCCAGGATTCTTCCAGTACCAACTGTGTTAATATCTCTGTTCTTTAGTTTCCCACCTGTAAAATGAGGACAACAGTTAATCATATACCTCTCAGGTTTAGGGTACATTGGCTCCAATAAATTCATGGGTGTAAAGCCCTTAACATGATACCTGGCAAATTATAACTACTATTCGGAATTAATTATTATTATTGTTGTTGTGAACAATAATGCCAGTGGATACAAAAATCTGGGTTAGTCATGATATTAGACTCTATTATACCTTGATCTTAAGGCTAAAATCAGAATAAACAAAAATATTTTCATAGTACACGTAAATGGCAGTATAAATGATGTCAATGATGGGTATGTCCTAATTCCCTCCTTGTGTTATTGGTTTACATTGAACCCCTTACTATAGCTAACAGATACACTCAATATACGGCATACCCCTCCCACACACTCAGGAGAATATACTTCTTTTAAAAAAAGTTCTGGTAATATGTTTTAATTGTCATACAAAGTGAATTCACTTCCTAGTTACTTGCGGGAAATGCACAGCAGTATCAAGCATCAAGCATAAAAGCAAACTGACTGAATTGAAAGGCATTTCCCAACATTAATTACATTTCAATTAACTCTTCCAATTTTAAGTAACTCCACACAACGCATCAATTCTTTCAACTGTAAGGAAATGTCTTTTACAATTAATTTCATTCTGTCTAGTTCATCAAGATGTAGCTCCTTCTCAGACAAGATGGTCTGTTGGTAACAAATGCCTTTAAAATTGTTTCGTGCTAAAATGAATTCCTTCGTGCTGTATGGTACAGAGCTCCAGGATCTCTGCCAAGTGGCGGTGCAAGTGCTTGAGAAGACTTAAAGCTCTCCTTTGACGACACCACTACCTTTACGGCATGTGGCCTTGGAGTCCCTGCCCATGTTCAAGTGGGTGGGCCTTCTGCTTCAGAGAAAATAAGAATCGAGTTTTTAACCAAATGAGAATATCTACTTTGCTGCCTACACATTTAGTACATAAATATATGGCCCTAGGTTAACCACAGAATCACAGAACACCTGTTCTATATTTAAAGAAATAGATCATGATCTGACTGTAAGTTAGATGGCTTACTCAAGACATCTGATATCAGAGACGATGCTTAAATGGGGGTGCCAATTCTCCACCGGACATTCCCTAGAGTCTATCCCTATATTAACACAGATTATTTTTAAAAATTACTCAGCCCTTCATGATGAATTCAGTGTTCTGCTAAGTTACAATTTTATGTTACTACTTAAGCTTTTATAAGTCAAAACGAGGATTCTTTTGAAAAGGGTTTGTGCCGTTTGCAAAATCATAATTGAAAAAAGTTTTCTGCATGTTATCAAAGTGCTTTAGAAAAGTACAACATAACAAACTGTCCCTTTAATTTAGCTCAGAAAAGTGTTGCTTTCTACCAATCAACGTATATATTTTCTTTAAGCAGACAATAAGAGTTATGTGCCTCAAGTGTTTCTCTGCTCCCTAACTGTTAGGAAACAAAGACATAATTCATGGCAAGTGCCACGGCTGGGAACGGTACGCGCTCCATTAACGTTAACTCTTATTATTAGCTGTTATTAATTATTATAATATTGCTTCAAATGTCAAGTGACATCTCTTTTATCTGTTGGTTTAGATGGTCTCTTCTAATTTTATTCTAAATTATCCTGTTCTGTATTATTTAATTGTGTAAGCCACCTTAAAATAGAAAAAGTAGAAGTTCAAATTAAAAATGTTAAAACACGTAGGACTTCAACTTGGTATTTGTGTTTCCAATAATGGCAGAGGGGTTATTTTAAACTTACGAATTAGGGCTGACGAGCGGGGCCTGGGTGGCTCAGTCACTTGGGCGTCCGACTTCAGCTCAGGTCACGATCTCACGGTTCATGGGTTCGAGCCCCCTAGTCGGGCTCTGTGCTGCCAGCTCAGAGCCTGGAGCCTGCTTCAGATTCTGTGTCTCCCTCTCTCTCTGACCCCTGCTCATGCTGTTTCTCTCTCTCTCTCAAAAATAAATTAAAAAACATTTTTTTAAAAAAATGAGGGCTGATGAAAGAAGTATAAATAAGACTGTGATCAAGAAGGATGCTTATTTTCCTACCACAATGAGGATATTAGCCCAAATTCGGTGGGTAACTACAATTTTTGATTTGTGGTTAAGCAGGGTAAAGCCTCAATACATCAAATTAATTGGGAGTTGTGGAGAAAAGCTAATGCAATGAAAATGAATGAAAAGTTTAAACCATAAAGTATGTAAATAATGTAGTCGTATTATTTTAAGAAACATGAAAGCAGAACAAAGTAGGCCTAAGCAGGAGGGGATGGCAGGCCGAACCAGGGTTGCAGCAGTGGGATTGAGGAGTGCAGAGGAGAGTTCCGGTAAACAGGGGGGGCGACACAGCCTACCGGAGGCTGAGTGTCCTGCCTTGCTTTGCACTCTGCGAGACGGCAGGGAGAGGTATGAGCAGAGACTGCTTGCCACAAAGACGAAGGCCCTTCCAGATTTCCAGGCTGGGCAGTCTCCATCCAAGCTGGAATACAACCTTTTAAACACATTCTATAAACTCTGTCTTATTTTGCTTCCATTCCAATCACTGTAACTAGTCTTGAAATCATGGGCTGTGGACACAGGAAGGAACCCCATGGACCATATAGCCGCCAGAGCTTTCTTTTTGCAGCTGAGGAAACTGCCGTTCAGAAAGGTTATTCAAGGCCACACAGCTGGTCAGTTCGATCGCCCAATCTTAATATCAGGGTTTCTGATTCCCAGTTCAGCATCTACACTCCGTTGTGCTCCTGTGATAGGATGATATTTGTCTGGGATTATTGTAGTTTTAAGTGGAAAATCTCATATCCTAGGAAACCCCTCAGTCTCAAGCAAATCAAGAGAGTCAGTCACCTTAATGGAGGTATGGATTATTATTCATATTCCCCAATCTTCAAGAATAGTTTTCATGGCTCCTCTTGGCAAAAATTCATCATCCAATAGGCTGGCCAAAACAACTCCAGAATAAAGGGTAGCCTTGTCTACGGCCATACCACCCTGAACGCGCCCGATCTCGTCAGAAGAAAGGGTAGCCTTGACATGAGGAGTGGTGCCTTCATGTCAACATGAAGCCTAAGAACCCCTTCATTTTCCAGTCTCACTTGAGATAGGAATTCTGTCATCGGTTCCAAATCACGCTCTCAAGGCCCCACCCCCGTCTCCCATCATAGTAAGGGTAGCAGACCACTAGTGAAATCTGCAGAGGGTCTCCTTTTCCCGACATCAATTACAATCTAAAAAATAGTCCAAAATATAGACACAGAGTGGGATTGTTACCAGCCAAGTTCACTCCCCACCATTAATTACTCCAGGAAAACATGGATTGACCTAGAGAGCACCAAGCACATATATATACAACTTTAGAGAAGTGAAACTATCTGGTTCCCTCCAAAGTCACCAGAAGTAAAAAGCAAGCCCTCTTGGACATTCCAGCTGGACCAAAATGGAAAGCCTACCCCAAGGTCATTCTGGGATTTCGTTGGGGAGAACAGACACAGGCCAACATCTAGAAGAGAAAGCCTGTGTCACCCAGCGGCAGGGTGCCTTCAAGCAAAGGACTGTGATTTCCATCCCAACAGTCTTCAGGGCCATTAGCCTTTGATTTGGCCCTGCCCTTCCTCTGAGTCACGCTGGCAGGCACTGTCCCCAGGCAGCCCAGCCTCCTCTTCCTCAAAGTCACTGAATCCATCAGAGATTCAGTCCTGGGAGCCACATCCCAGACAATCCCAAGGATCTGAACACGCGTCTCCAACCGTCATGTGGAAGGTATCACGAGTTTTGATTTCGGATTAAGCTGCCCTGACTTTATGAAGAAGAAATGCCTACTGAGAAGCTAGACAGTAAGAGAAATGGCACGTTGTCCTTGCCCCTGGATTCACAATCTAGTAGGAAAACCTCCCTTCTCTGGGGAGATGGGCAGGCTGTTTTTCCTTTGCCCCTTCGTCCCCTTTGACTTCATTTCAAGGGAGCTCATGAAAAAAGATTTCTTTTGAATCAACTCCATTCACCTTAAAGCAACCGCATCTTACTTTTTGCTTTATTAAAAAACAACGTTTTTACTTAGCCTACATGAAGCTAAAGGGTATGGAATCAAGCCTTTGATATAAAAGTTGCTTTTCTTAGAAAAGTTTGTAGTTCCTCGCCATGTGTCAGTAAAGGCGCAGCACATGCTATGTAGATGTTTAAGTTTCCTTTTCTGAAAGTCAGTGGGAGCCGGCAAAACACAAAGGTGTGGATGAGCCTGGCTCGAGGTAACATAAATTATAGCTAATGCCCTTTCTGTGGATTGGAAAGATGAAGTTATAATTTCAATTGGAAGCAGCTGCTGGCTTCATACCCCCAGATCATAGTCAATCTCCCATCTGAACACTCGCACCTCTGAGGCTTCTAGATTGAATCAGAGGCCCAGAGGCTGTCTGCCTTCCCCTGCTTTTGCAGCTGACTTTTCCTATCTGTTCGGTTTTGCATAGTTTTCCATTTTTGTTTCATTCCGTCTTGTTTTAGGAGGTCTGTCCGGAAAGCATGCTTGACTTAAAATTTGAATGTGAACCCCAGAATACTACTCATGGCCTACAACTTCAACAAGCACCTGAGCCTTTCTGCATGTCCGTTACCTAGCTAGAAGATAGCTATAATGACACAATCATACATGTTTCTGGAAGAATTACCACAGCACAGGTGAAAGTGCCTGCACACAGTAGGTGCTCAGATATTTATGCGATGCCGCAAAGGAACTATCACCTGAATAGCGAACAAGACTTTGACTCCAAAAGGTCTCAATCTCATGATAACTACCATCTATCAGCACCTATTCCATGCTCCGTGCTGTGCTAGGTAGTTTAATATGCACTGTCTTACTTAATTCTCATAGCAACATTATGAGGCAAATATTATTATAGCCATTTTGCAGATGAAAAAATGAAGCTTGGAAAAGTTAAATAAATGTCCTAAAGTCACAAGATTAGCAAATGGTAATGCTGGGACTGGAATACACACCTGTCTATCTTCAAACAGCCCTCGAATGCAAGCTGAGAAAGCATTAAACACACACACACACACACACACACACACAGCTAATCATGTTCCAGAATATTCCCCACTCTTGTTCAGGACTCGGAGGGTTAAAGAGAAGATGACAAAATAGCATAAACAGCTGGTTCCAAGGTGCTAGTTGCTCTTCTGTGAAACCATTTTGTTTGTGCTGCTGCAGCTGTACCAGAAAGTTTTTGTTCTCTGAAGAAAATACTGAACTGAAAAGATAATTGGTATTCAAGACACACATGTTTTCTACCAGCAAATAAGAAGAAAGCACAACAGTATTCTTGAAGGATGCTGATTTTTTTGTGTTTTGCAATTCTGCATTTTCAAAAATGACATCTGTTTTGTGAGTGACTAAAAACTCTGGAGGAAGAATTTGTAAAAGGAAATAAAATTGTGTTTCTGAGCATTTTCCTCCTTACTGCCTTCAAATGATGTTTAGTTGGCCCATTTTCCCAAAAACATTGTCAAGGCAGAAGTTTTCTATTTCCTGCCCACATTTCTGACAGGTTTGAAATGATGTTCCAGTGGCAAATGTTTTAAAAGTTTCTTTTAGCCCTTTCCCCCCCACGTATCAAATCATTCTTTCATTTGAGCACTCAAAAAAAATTGTGCCTTCTAGGAGCATAAATGAATGTAATGCATCACATTTCTATCACGCATTTCTAGAAGGAACTCAAAAGTATTTTACTGTCTTCACTTTTCCAGGCTGTTTATTTTTTGCTGGTGCATCAACAAATACAAAAGTTTAAGAGAGCCATTTCTTATTCATTCCCATCTCTTTGATTTATCACTTCTTATTCCATAAATTTCCAGTCTCTACTTCACACAAATAAAAAGATGCCATAACTCACGTAGCTTGTCAGCCAAATCCCAGTTTTAGAGAAGACTGAATATTAACCAAGGTCATCTGAAAGGTCCCCACTGTAAATGGTACAGTGTCAAGTGAACCCCCATTCCCTCAAATCTGTGGGTGGCCACTCTACAAGAACCACCTTCCTCTTCCAAAAACATATGACAGCTTCCAAGTTGTAACTGGCGGAACCAGCACCCTTCAAGGTGGGCAGGAACTTCTAGACCACAGGTGCAAGTCTTTCTCCCTCTGCTTGGCCCAAAATTTATGGAGCCATCCATCACAGAGAAATGAAATATAAATGAATCTTTGGGAAGTCTTGTGAGGCAGAAATCTCTCAAGTTGTCTGACGATTCAGTTCACATTTATCTAGAACCATAAGTCACAAACCATAAACCCTGTTTGTACAATGCTTCTTTCTCAAAGCTCATATATGTCATGTTTGTTGTGATATCTTAGTTGTACGCATTTCAACTTTCTCTGGATTTTACACCTCGGCTAGCCGAGCACACCTGCCTCAGTGTTTGTTTCCCGACACAATCCATCTGGCCCTTCGCTGTGTATTGGCTTCATGTTTCCTCTTCAGAAGTCCTAAGGCAGAAAGTCCCAGACTTCTTCACGTATAGGATGGCACTATCTCCAAGCCTGGAGAGACCAAGGCCACAATGAGCCTACCAAGAAAAAATCATATACGTCATTCTTGGTGTCAAAGTTTTCATCAGCAAAGACCAGACAGAATGCTACTCACAGGGAAATTTAGATACAAATAATAAAAGCAGCACATTGGGGCACCTGGATGGCTTAGCCGGTTAAGCGTCCGACTTTCGCTTAGGTCATGATCTCGCGGTTCGTGGGTTCGAGCCCCGCGTCGGGCTCTGTGCTGACTGCCAGCTCAGAGCCTGGAGCCTGTTTCAGTCTGTGACTCCCTCTCTCTCTGACCCTCCCCTGCTCACGCTGTCTCTCTCTCTCTCTCTCTCTCTCTCTCTCTCTCCTAGAAATAAAACATTTTAAAAAATAAATAAATAAAAGCAGCACATTGGTCGGGAAACTGAGATGGAACAAGAGTTCTGCCATGCCAGATGGTTTGTGATTGGGACCTAGACTAGGCATCATTCTTCCCCCTTTGAATAGCTTCTGGTGTCACCAGACCCTTCCCATTATAAGGTAGATTCCACCGCTCCCCATCCTGAAGACACACTTCCTCAAGAGTTGCTCTGCTGGAGAAACTCCTGGGACTGGAGGCATTGGCGTGACCTGAATGCCATGCTCCCCACATGGCCAGCGCAGGGCACGCCGTAGGTCCTAGAGTCGTGTTTAAGTCACGACGAAGCATGGGGAAAGCTAAAGTGGGCAAAGTGGTCTTATCCATTATGCACACAAGTCACGTCATGCATAGCTTCCTTCTTTAGACAAGATGCTCTCAGGCCATTTAGACAAATTCATGATTTTGAATATTTTCATTTGCTTTGGGTGGTTCCCACTGTTTACACCCTATTTTTTCCATTTTGTATAACAAAATAATTTTCTTAGACGTTGCCAAGGATCTCATTTATTTTCTTCCAAAAATTATCTATCTATTCTTCCATACTTATAGATAGCCATTCTCTTCAATTCACTCATCTTTTTTTTTTTTTCACTCTCAGTTCTTAATGTGAACTTGGCCTCTTCCATAAACATGCTTACTTAAACATTGACTGTGAATGGCATGGTCTCTCCTCACCTTTCTAAGCTTTATAGGACCCACAAGGTCTATTTCAAATCCCAAATTCTTCACCTAGCTGTCTGATTCTAACCAGTCCATAGCATCACAGCATGAACCACAACACATGAGTTTGTGTTCTGTTGCCTCATTGCCCAACTAGAAACCTATGACCTTCTACTAACAGTAAGCACAGACTTAGGCACAAAGCAAACATGCAATAAACACATAAATGGAACATGGATGGCCACAGAAAATTTAGAAATGTGGATACACTCAAGAAATTTTCATTTATTTACATGCATATCCAAAAATGCTTATGAAGTCTCTAAACTCCTGCGGTAGCTGAGGGAAATCTGAGACACGTACGTCATAATCACTGTTCTCTAAAGAGCTTGTGGGAGGAATGCAAATGGTAACAAATAAGTGCACGAATGTGCCACTACATTCTGTGTAGAAATCATTAAAGGGAACAGTAGTAGCACCATGGAGAGAGTGGTCAGCTCTACCCTGGCACGGAACTGAAGCAATGATTTAGCTGGATTTTGAATAAATGACTAAGATGGAGAAGGAGAAAGGGAGAATATTCTGGATAAAAAGAGCAGTTTAAACAAAGTCAGGATAAAATATTGACAATCGGGACACCTGGGTCGCTCAGTTAGTTGAGCATCCAACTTTTGATTTCAGTTCAGGTCATGATCCCAGGGTCGTGGAATTGCACCCAATGTTAGACTCCACAGTAAGCATGGAGCCTGCTTGAGATTCTCTCTCTTTCTCTCTCTCTTTCCCTCTCCCCCACTGATGCTCTCTCTCCTCCTAAAAATTTTTTAAAAGTGTTAACAATCTACAAGGATGTTAATTCAGCAGTTATGAGATAGAGTCTAGAAATTAGCTTCTTAAACAAGCATCCCCTGGGTAATTCCGATGCAGGTGGACCCAGAACCGTACACGGACCCAGAGAAACATCAGTCCATGTTCTAGTTCTTGAAAAACTTGCTAAGAAACATTTGATAGTGGGCAAACACCTTCTTTGCCTTATTTGGTGAGAGAGAAGATCCACTCTGGTGTGGACAGGTCTTTCCTATATACCCCTGCTCGAGCGAACCATCCTAGATATGAATCTGGATGTTACCTCTCAGTTTATAATCCTTCAGGGACATCCCTCTGACCAAAGAGTGCCCAAGGCTTTAGCAGAGCATCCCTGGCCTCACACGCTTGGTCCTTTCTCTGGCCTCACCTCCAGCCTCACTGCTCAAACTCTACCTTCTGATTAAATCAAATGTCGTGACTTCTACTCCTGTTTACCATTGTTATGAAGTTATTAAAATTGAAAAGGCAAATAAAAAGCCTTCTACAGAGGATATGCAACTACATACAGTTATTGTTCTTACAGAAACATGGGATCAATTTAAGTGTTAAGAGTGAAATACCAGAGCACCTTCCTTTTGTCTATGGAATGTTATCTCATAAATACGGAGAAACCAAAGGAGTTCAAACTTCTGAGAGAAGGTTAAAAGGTATCCCATGAAATAAGAACAGAGTCGCAAAAAGTATCCTAATCCCCTACTCCTAATAAATGTATGTACACACACATACATATATGTGCACGCGCGCACACACACACACACACACACACACACACACAGAAGTCTCATACCACTGGAGAGCATCCTGGGATCTGTGCATCACCAAAATATTCAGTGATAAAGACATTTTCTTCCTGGCACATTAGAGAGAGAAACTGAGACCAGACAGCCAGTAAGATAAGACACACTCTCCCTTCAGGAGCACATGCTGCTTTGGCAAACACAAATATCACTCACTCACACACACATGTACTCAAGCCTGTGCATAATTCTCTTGACAACTCCAACTTATAACATTAGCATATGAATGCCGAGGCTTACAGTGATATTCGCCCACCAAATGGAATTGATAATATAAATGCAATAAAAAGTATCTGAAAGATTACTCTTCGGTCTGAATTGAGTCTGTCAGGGCTTGTATGTAAAATATATGTAATATCTGTATAGAGCCCAGTGTAAATATATTCTTCCCGCATGCTCCCACGGAGACAGGCTGAGATGGTTAGTACAATACTAAATTCACACCTCCTTCCCAAATAACGCATAAAATAAATGGCTCCAATTCCCAGCTTTACGCATGTGTGTCGCCCCGTTTCCAATATTTCACGTGTATTAGGCCAAATGTGAGTTTTTTCAAAGTCTCTCTGTCTTCATTTTATTTTTGTGAGATGTCCTTTTCCCAGCTGCCAAGAATTATTCACAACTCCAGGAGGAAGATTTTACAATTGTATCCATAATCTGCTCAAACGAGAGCCAGAAATTATTAGTACACATGACAGGGCTTTCCCAGCAGATTATAAGTTCCTTAAAGGGAATGACACTGACTTGTTTATTTTAAAGTCATGTCATCTTTTAAGTCATGTGCCTGAAAAAGCAGCCATTTATTATTTGCTGTGATTCTGCATGTTGGCTGGTGGTTCCCGTCAGCCTTTACCTAGACTCACTCAAGCAGCCCCCATTCGTCTAGAATGGCTGGCTCAGCCCGCAGTTTCTGGCCTTACTCTCAGGTCTGGCAGTAAGTGCCACCGGTCAGCTGGGTTTCCTTTGTCCCCTTCCACACGGCCCCCTGTCCTCGGGTTGGCTAGACTTGCTCCCTTACACTCTGCCTCCGTCCGAGCAACACAGCAAGGCCTCCGCCGGCCTTCTGCAGAGCTCACACACCATCCCTTCCACCTGGCTTTATTGGTCAAAGCTAGTCAAGAGGTAGCCCGGGTCCATGGAGGTGGGCGAGGAATAGATGCCACCTCGTGGTAGGCAGACGGGCACCATCACCTGGCGAAGCGGCAGGCATCCAGGGATCAGGGAAGCTTTGGAGCCAAACAATCTACCGCCCCAACAGAGGCCTGAGACCCAAACGGTCGTCAAAGATTTTTTCGTTTAAATCATTCATCTATGTATTGATTCACCCATTTAACAAATATCAAGCGCCTCCGATGTAATGAGTTCTTTGTCTGGTTCTGGAAACAGGGTTGGCAACAAAGAAGAACCAGTTCCTGCTCTTGTGGAAAGGGGGGCAGGGGGGAGATGTTTGCAGAGACACGGCTGCAAATTCTAGGCTCCCTTCATAGTTCAAGGTTTATAAATTTAGAGTGCCTGAATACCTTACTGGAAGTGGGAGACTCTACCCAGGATTCGATTAAGGGACTCAAGTCAGAGTGGCACCCCAAGGGGGTTGGGACTGGAGCAGCAAATTTCTATGGAAGTCAGAAGAGTTTGCAGGAGCCAGAAGGACCGGCTCAGTTCTCAGTGTGAAAGACTCCAAGACCACTGACCAGTTACAGAAAACTATTTAAATAATATATAATTTTATATCAATAAAACTGTTATTATCATAGCTATTGCTACCATACTCTATACTATACAGAATGATTTACTAAGATACCAACATATGACCCCTAAAAATAATTCTCTTATTATATTTTGATGAATTCATGGTACATATAAGGGAAAATAATGTGATTTAGCATCAGTGACCCGCGATAATTGTCTATGCAGATTACTGCATCGTGTAGAGCACATAGGATATTTCAGATATTTCCCTCCCTCCTGCTGTATGTAAGCTACTTTTTTTCAAAATTTCCAAAAATTTTTCATTTAATTCTCTGGCTTCTTTGAATGTCCCTCAAAATAGCTTGTTCTTTATAAACTTTGAGAGCCGAGAGTTTTTTTCCCTACATTTTAAAGACAAGGATGGAAAGGGTAAAGGGCACAGAGGAAAGAGGAGGTGCCACATAAATGTATTAGAGGCATCTGATGGAGCCCTGCCCCTCGGAGAGTGAGGCTCACTTGGCCGGCACCCCAGCTTACTCCTCAGCTGCTGGAAGTCTGATGATCATCCTGTCCTTCCTTCCCGTCCTCATGGATCGATCATCCCAGCATCATCCTCATTTCCAAGCACTTCATCAGTTTTATTTTTCTTTTTCAAATATTTATTTTTGAGAGAGAGAGACAGGGAGACAGTGTGAGCAGGGGAGGGGCAGAGAGAGGGGGAAACACAGAATCTGAAGCAGCTCCAGGCTCTGAGCTGTCAGCGCAGAGCCCAATGCGGGGCTCGAACTCACAAACTGCAAGACCATGACCTGAGCCGAAGTCTGACGCTCAACCGAGTGAGCCACCCAGGCACCCCCACTTTATCAGTTTTGAAAGGATTCATCCAAGCTGCATATGGTTGTGGGGATGGCTCACATCACAACTTCCTGCCATCCTCTCCCTACATGCTCTGGCTTCCTACCTTCTTGTTCAGGGGCATTTGCTGTACTCCATCCTCGACCATCTATGTTCTTCCAGGCAGAGTAGCTTTCTTCTTCTTCTGAAATCTTAACACAACAGGAGGGGTGGGACTCAGCTTCTATCCAACTCACTTACTCAGGCTCATTGAGGCTCTTAGCAGAACCCACGCCTGAGCACTAGCATGACCAATTATCTCTCAGAAGCAGAGAAGGTAGAGATAACACGTCCGTCACATGTAGCTTTTCGGCATCACGGTACACCAGTTTGGTTACACAACTCGCTCCTGACCAACCCCGACCCCTGAACTGGAACATACTCCTGGAGAGAAAACCTAGCAAAGAGAGAGGTGGTCTTTGTAAAAAGCTTGAGACATATTCTCCACAGCATCTCATATAAACATTCCAGTGCAATTTCTCCAAGGAAGTATACCTACACTACCAGAAAAGGTTGGAAATCTGGGAAGGGAAATTAAGAAAGCCATGTGCTTCTTGAATTTATTTCCTGAACCCTCAAATATGTTAATGAAGCAAGAAGTGAAAAACAGCAGGTCAGGTTCCCACTTCTTCTATTGAAATGTTATCACAATTTAGCAAGCTAGAAAAGGGGCACGCCTGTGATATGCTAATGACTTCAAACTGGGAAGCCTGTGAGTTTCTAGACTTTGGGAAAAACTCATTAAGCCGTTAGCCTAAGAGAAAAGTTCATCTTGGTCTTTCCTAAAAACTAGACCCTTGCTTATCCTTGCCCATGTCCCGTTCTCATATGCTCCAGTAATTCTCCTGCAATTTGTGATTTTCTTCTGTAAGCCAACCTTTGTTTTGCTTCCCTGCTGGGCTGTTTTATTTTATTTTATTTTTGTCTTTTGAAAAAAGAGACAATGGACCTCCATAGTCTCCTTGAATTCCTTATACTCTAAGACTCTTCCTATTAGGATTGGGGAGAACCATGATATAAGGTATGATTTTGCAAAAGCTTCTAGAAGGGGATAAATTGCCACTTCTGCCACATTTTTAACATTCTTTTGATGAGGCTGCGTAGGGCAGGCTGAGAGGAAAATACAGGTCACAGCTCCACCTCACCCCCGCCCCAGGTAGAATATGTGTGACAGTCCTCACACACTCGGGCCACCCAAGAACAAAGGAAAGGGGTGTAAGTGCTGGCCATGGTGATGTGGGACACTGAGGCAGATGAAAACTTAAATTCCCGTACTGCCCACAGCCCATAGACAAGTCGGAGGTCAGCTGCCTCAATGATGACGCTTTGCTAGGGGTGAAAGTGAATCCTAGCTTAACATTATCCCAACCTTGAGGATCCTGTATATCTACTTCCATTATCTCAACACCCCCAAGTTATATATTGGCAATCATACTCCAAGCCTATGGCCCTCTGATATACATCGGAAGGGTCTCATATCTGATGTTATATTAAACAGAAATAAGTGGCATTTCCCTAGCAACAGCCAGCCCCTCAAGATCCTAGCTAGAAACCTTGCTTCCAAAATACCTTAGAGACTTACTCTATCTTTAACCGCCTCCCTACCTGAGGGGATATAATGAGTTACCCGTCAGGACCCCAGGGCAGCTCTTCCTACCCATGGGTCCTGTCCCCGTGATTTAATAAAATCACCTTTTTGCACCAAAGACGTCTTCAAGGAGTCTTTCTTGACCATCTGCTCTGGACCCCACAAACCCTCCATCACCCCAAAACTTCATTACTATTTTTTATGGGAAAGAGTGAAATTATAATAGCTAATAAGTATCTATTTGCCCAAAGGCCTATACTGTTTTTTGAAGCCCTTAGCTTTCTAGAAATAAAAATTTCTTTCTCCTAACCTGTCCTTGTGTTCTTACTTGGATCCTTTTCTTCTTCCCAAACATTTGTGTTCCTAAGATTGCAGACATTCTCAGTCTATGCTCTATTCCCCTATAATCTTATCTAAAAGTGTGTGTGTGTGTGTGTGTGTGTGTGTGTGTGTGTTAAAATCTAAAGCTGTGGGGAAGTGAAGGGTTTCAGAAATAAGTTTAAGAAGTATCAATTGAAAGAATTGAAGTGACATAAAGTATGTTTTCTCTAACAACAAAAGACTTATATTAGAAATCAGTAGCAAAATATAGTGTAAAAGTCCTCAAATTTTTGAAAAAATGAAAACCCACAAGTCAAAGAAAAAATAGACAAATTCCTTAAAAATACAACCTACTAAGAGTATCAGCAGAAAGGGGATGGGGAAATCTGAATAGTACTGTTCTTATTTAAAAATACAAATCTGTAATTTGAAACCTTTCACCCAAATGGATTAATTGGTACATTCTTCAACATTAAGGTAAAAACAAAAAAACAAACAAAAAAAAAACACTACCAATCGTACACTGATACAGAAAATCCAAAATAAGGAAAAGCACTATCCACTACATTTTATAAGGCCAGCATTAAATTTAATACCATGATCTTCCAAAGACATTTTGAAAAAGGAATACCACAGGCCAAACTCTCTTCTGAACACGTGTAAAACTCATTTATAATAGCAAATAAACTATAGCTATGTATAAAAAAGATAATATATCATGTCAAACTGGTGTTTATACCAAAAATGCAAGGTTATTTTAACACCATAAAATTAATTGACCAGTAAAAATGACCATCTCAACAGAATAGAGAAGAAACACTCCTTTAAAAATGTGCATTAAAAACATCTGGCAAGTTAAATTTCTCAATAATTGTATTAAATTTAAAAATTGAATTGAATTAGATCAAAAGAAGTCTTAGAAACTGGTGATAATATACTAACATGGAATGTACATTTCCAAAAATTAAAAATCCTAACAATGATGAAATGTTGAAAGCATCCTCCACGCACTCTAGAATGAAACAATGATGGGTGCCTGGGCGCAGGCGGTTAAGTGTCTGACTCTTGATTCGGGCTCAGGTCATGGTCTCACGGTCATGAGACCAAGCACTGCCTTGGGCTCCTCACTGAGCGTGGCAGCTGATTAAGATTCTCTCTCCCTCTTTTTCTCTGCCTCTTCCCCTCTTCTGTAGTTGCTCTCTCGCTCTCTCTCAAAAAATAAAATAAAATAAAGAGACAATGGTACCTTCTATTAATTCCAGTCATTTGCCAGAAGAATTAACTAATGCAATGTGACAAAAAATATATATGCAAATAATGATTTTAAAAGGAATAATAAAACAGTTAATATGGAAACCAACGTGACAATAAACTATTAAAAAAAAAGTCAAACATTAGTTGTTTAAAGACATGTTATTACATATGTGGAATATTAAAAAATATACAGATAAACTATAAGCATTAATGAATAAATTTAAAAAGGTCACTGGATAAAAGTTTGTTTGGGATAAACAAAATATAATTGTATTTCTAAATGTTAATAATAGAAAATTAAATGTTGAAATTGATATCACTAACAGAAGCACCAAAAACATCAAATACTTAGCAATAATCTTAATAAAATTTGTGCAAAAATCCTCCCAGAAAACTATAAACTTTACTGAGATAAAGTAAAGAAGACCTACTTAATGGCAGAACATATATAGATTAAAAGGTTCACTTTGGTAGAATTATCAGTTTCCTCAAATTGACCTATAGATTTCATGCATTCTGTCAAAATCCATAAAAAACCTTTGTGTGGAAATTGACAAGCTAATTGTAAATCTACATGATACTTCAAAACAGCCAACAATAGCAAAAATAATCTTGAATAAAAACAAAGTCGGAAGGCCTACTATATATTAAGACTCGTTATAAAGCTACAGTAACTGATGAAACTAAAGTGTATTATGGTAAGCCCAATAAGCCAGTTAGAGAAAGAGAAATATCATATGATTTCACTCAGAGGTGGAAATTAAGAAACAAAACAAATAAACCTAGGAGAAAGGAAGCAAAAATAAGATAAAAACAGAGAGGAAAGCAAACCATAAGACACTCTTAAATACAGAGAACAAACTGAGGGTAACTGGCGGGATCTCAGATGGGGAGATGGGAAGACGGGTGACAGGCATTTAGGAATACACTTGTTGGGATGAGCACTGGCTGTTGTAAGTAAGTGCTGGATCACTAAATTCTATTCCTGAAATCATTATTACATTGTATGTTAACTTACTTGGATTTAAATTTTTGAAAATACAAATGTATGTGCTTGCTTTGGCAGGACATACAATAAAAAATACAAATATAAATAAAGCTGCAGTAACTAAAATATTACCTTTGGTAATAACACAAAGGTAGACAAATAGACCAATAGAAAAAATAGAAAATATAAAATTATATCCACACATGTATATAGTCACTTGATTTATTATAAGGTCAGTAAGTAAGTTTAAATCCATTTAAAAGGCTTAAGGGGCGTCTAGGTGGCTCAGTCTTTTAAACACCCAACTCTTGATTTCTGCTCAGGTCATGATCTCATGGTTCATGAGATCCAGCCCTGCTTGGGATTCTCTCTCTCCCTCTCTCTCTGCCTCTGCCCTACTCATGCACTCTCATGCCTTCTCTCTCTAAATAAATAAATAAACTTTTTAATATTTAAAACATTTTTAAAGGATTAAAATCATATGAAATATGTCTCTGACCACAATGGAATGAAATTAAAAATCAAAAAGGGTAGTATATTTGGAAAATTCACAAATGTATTAAAATTAAACAGTGCACTCCTAAATAATCAATGGATCAAAGAAGAAATCACCAGAAGAACATACTTTGAGGTGAACGAAAACAAAACAAAGTGTCAAACTTATGGGATGCAGGTGAAGTAATGGTTAAAGGAAAATTTACAGCTGTGATTGCTTATATATTTAAAAAATATTATCTCAAGACACCTGGGTGGCTCAGTCAGTTAAGCATCCAACTTCAGCTCAGGTCATGATCTCACAGTTCATGGGTTCGAAGCCCACGAGTCTGTCTGTCCCTCCTGCACTTGTAATTCTCTCTCTCTCTCTCTCTCTCTCTAATATAAACAAATAATTTTTAAAAATTTAAAAAAATATTGTCCCAAATCAATAACCTAATTTCACCTAGAGAAACTAGAAAAGGAAGTGCAAATTAAATCAAACTCAAGGAAAACAAAGAATAAAGAATAAAAACTAACATTATAAACAATATGAAAACAATGAAGACAATTAGGAAAGCCAAAAGTTGATTTTTTTTTAAGTTTACTTATTTATTTAGAGAGAAAGGGCCAGAGAGGGACAGAGAGAGGGGGAGAGAGAATCCCAAGCAGGCTCCACTCCATTAGCACAGAGCCCAACGCAGGGCTCAATCCCAGGAACAGTGAGATCACGACCTGAGCTAAAAACTAAAAACCAGAGTCGGACACTTAACTCACTGAGCCACACCGGTGCCCCCAAAAGTCAATTCTTTAAAATGACTAACAAAATTGACAAAATGTTAAATATGTTGATCAAGAGAAAAATAGAAGATGAAAATAATTAAAATCAGAAATGAAAGAGGGGACATTACGACCAATCACAGAAATAAAAAGGACTATAAGGGAATGTTATAAACAATTGTATGCCAACAAATTAGATAATCTAGTTGAAATGTGACTAACTTTAGAAAAATTCAAACTCCTGAAAATGAAAACAGGATAGAAAATCACAATAGACCTATAACAAATTAAAGACATTAAATCAGTAATGAAGAAAAATATACACAAAGAACAGCCCACAACAATAAGTCTGTGCCAGTGGATTCTACCAAACACACACGCGCGCGCGCGCACACACACACACACACACACGATTAATACTATTCTTTAACAAATCTCTAAAATGTAGAAAAGGAGCAAACACTTCCTAACCCATCTTGTGAGGCCAGCATGCCCTTGACACTCAAATCAAAGACATCATAGGAAAAGAGAAGTACAGAACATCTTTTATGAATATAAATATAAAAATCCTCTAAGGAATCAAAATCCAGCAACCTATAAATAGGATTATACACCATGACTAAGTGGGATTTATCCCAGGAATGCAAAGTTGGTTGAACATAGGAAAATCAAGCAATGTATTACACTATATTAATAGAATAACAGACCAAAATGATGGATCATCTCAGCAGACACATGAATATGCATATATATACATATACATATACACACATATATACACATATACATATATATACACATATACATATATATATACATATACACATATATATATATATATAAAACCTAAGGAATCTATAGGAAAAAAACCCAGAAATAATAAATGAGTTCAGCAAGGTTTCATGATACAAGATCAAATACAGAAAAATCTATTCTATTTCTATACATTAACACTGAGCCATTAAAATTACACTTAGTTGTTAAAATTAAATTTAACAATTTCATTTGTAATTGCATCAAAATATCACATACTTCGGAATATATTTAACAAAACAAGCACATAGTTTATACAATGAAAACTACAAAACATTGTGGGAAGAAATGGTTATTTTGAGGAAGATGATGAGTGATAGAGTGCATTAGGGCAGCTTTTGGGTTGCTTGTAAATTTTTATACCTTACGCTTAACATCTGGGTACTTTTATGTATATTACATTCAATTTTTATGATGCCAAAAATAATCAAATCATAGCATACTTTGTTTCTAATCTCATTATTAAACATAATGTACTTAAAACAGGAAAGACAGAAAAGTATATTGATATGAAGATATTGGATTTCAAAAAGAGAGCCAATAAAGAGCATCCAACAATGGAAAACGAGTTCAAGTCACTGGATCTACATGAAATACATCTTAGGGTCACAAAGGACCCTTCTAACCCAATCTCTAAGAGAATGACAGTCATTATGAAGAACTTACAGAAGACCTCAGTAAGAGAGATTCTCTTGTTTTCAAAAGGAAAAAGGGTAGATTCCAGGAATAATTCATTTAGAAAAGTGATATTGATTTCTATCAAAAATCAATAACATCTTGGTCTCTAATACCATTCTGTACCACACAGAAGCAGTTCTTCTCAGAGCCATGGTGGACGGGGACTGTGGCACAGAGGGAACAAAATGAACACCGGATATCCTTTTATTCTCCCGATGAGTAAGGGTTAAAACAACTATCAGCAACAACAAATCAGTATTTGTCACAAGGATATAAAGGAGCTCGCACCGGTCAAGTCAGGGATAATTTAAATTCAAAATAATTAAGGACACTAACTAATTATAGATATTGCAAAATTAGGAATTCATCATATTGTTGATAATTAATAAATAAATAGTAAGAGAAAGCTCTTGCTTTTGGTATGCCCTATAATTTCAAGAGCCAATGGGGAAATGCGGTGGGGAAGGCAGAGTTAGAATATTGCCGTTTAGTGCCGCTGGAGTATAGGTTGTTTCAAGCAAGAATCATCTATGGATGCTAAATGCAGGGAAAATTTATGATGAAGACCACAATACTTGCATAACTTTAGAGCCACTCCTTACATACGTCTAGTAATTGCAAGAGAAAAAATAACAGCTATTCAGTGATGAAACGGATAACACTTTCACGCAGTGATCAAAATTACTGTGCCAGTGAGGGGCAGATACACCTCATGTTCCTCCAGAAACAATGCACTGAGAAGGCTGAAATCTCTCTTCTGGTCCAGCCGGCCAGGTATAACCTGATTTTAACCACGGGAAAACATCAGGCACTCCCAAACCAAGAAAAGTTGCATTTTAAAAAAGGGAAAAAAAATGTGGTGCCTGCCTGGGTGGCTTAGTCGATTAAGCATCTGACTTTGGCTCAGGTCATGATCTCATGGTTGTGAGTTGGAGCCCCGCGTAGGACTCTGTGCTGACAGCTTGGAGCCTGGAGCCTGCTTCAGTTCTGTGTCTCCCTTCCCTGCTCACACTGTCAAAAATAAACATTAAAATAAGTTTTTAAAGAAAAAAATTCTTAATTCTTCAAAAATGCCACTGTCGTAAAAAGTAATAAATAAAACAATGGGAAAATTTTCAGATTAAAGTACATTAAAGGAACATAACAGCTAAATGTAACACCTGATCCTAGACTGGATTCTTTAATGATAGGGAAAAAAAATAATTAAAGGGCATTATTGAAACATTTAACAAAATTGGAATATGGACAGTAGTTTAGATAAACTAATGCTGATATTGTTAATTTTACTAAAGTTGATAAGAGAGTATCAGAGAGAAAGAGAGACTGATGATAAATGATAAAGCAAATGAGGTAAAACAATAAAATTTAAGGTAAATCTGGCTAAAGAGCATATTGGCATTCTATGTACTATTTCTATTATTGTAACTTTTCCATGGGCTTCAAATTATTTCCAAAGAAAAGATGTTGAAAATGAAAACTCAAAACAAAATTTATAACAGTTGTAGGGGAAATTAACGTTAATCAAGGGGCTTCACATTCCAGAATTTCTTTAATTTAATTCTCTTATTTAATCCACACAACAACATCATCCAAATGACGTAACAAACGTAGAGAGATTTGTCCTTGGCTCTTTTTCTCAAAATTTTATTTACTGTCTTGATTAGCTAAGTTCTCTATTTAACAGTGATCAAAGTTTTTTGTCTAAAAAAAATGTATAAGATACAGACATGCACGCACACACACACACACACACACAATGGTTTGCATATAGAGAAAATCTATCTAGGCTTACTCAAGTAATACATTGTTAAAAATAAATAAAATTATGACAAGTTTTTGCATGGCAGAAAACTGGAAGGGATATAGAACATAATAAATGAAAGACATTCACAATTGTTCCAATATTCTGTAATGCTCAGACAAAAGGCTTTAACATGAAATTCAACATATAAATATAAAATCCAGTATTTGTTGAAGAACACAGTTACATGTTTAAGATTGGGGAAATAAGCTTGAAATTAGATCTCACCGAAAACAAAGAAATCTTACTTGACTACAAGCATATTAGGTGCTAACGGTCATTAAGCAAACAAAACCCATATCTGCCATAAAATGAATGATATAAACTTACATTGCACTTATAAAGTATTGCAGCAAGAGCTAGAGAAGTAAAGGGGCGCCTGGGTGGCTCAGTCTGTTAAGCGTCCGACTTCAGCTCAGGTCATGGTCTCACAGTTTGTGGGTTCGAGCCCCGCGTCGGGCTCTGTGCTGACAGCTCAGAGCCTGGAGCTGCTTTGGATTCTGTGTCTCCCTCTCTCAATGACCCTCCCCTGCTCATGCTGTCTCTCTCTCAAATAAGTAAGTAAATAAATAAGTAAATAAATAAAAACATTTTAAAAATTAAAAAAAAAAGAGCTAGAGAAGTAAAAATTTTCACTGTTACACGCCAGTTGTTGATTTCTGGGAGCTATATTTCAAGAAAGTGGGAAAGACTCAAAAGAATAGTTATTTGAACTTTAGTATTTACAATGTCAAAGAGATGACTTAGGGAGGAAAGAAGACTTTTTGCAAAACATGGGAGACATTGTCCTACGCATGAGGAATTCTACTTGCCCCACATTCTTTGGGGGCAGAAGGAGGACTAGGAGTGGTTTGAAAGTTTAGCACAAAAAATACATAAAATATACCATTAATAACGTTTCCATTGATTACATGTTGAAATGATAGTATTCTGGGTATGTTGGGGTTAAATTAATAAGAATTAATTTCACTTTTTTGTATTGCTTTTATTTGGCCACTAGAAATTTTTAAAATATATATACAGCTTGCGTTTGGGGCTTCTGTGATATTACGGTTGGGTGGCAGCAGTCTAGGGGGTCAGCCCACTGAGATACGACCTAAGTGCTCCCGGCTCAGAATACCGGCAGCTGAGGCGTTCGAGCCGTTGTGTAGTAAGCAGGCTAGCTTTTATTTGAAGTTCTTCTTTTTTGAATTTAATCCATTTACCTGTTTTATTGGTGTCACGTCGCTTTTGTTTTTCTACTGAGATATAACTAACATACCACATCATATTGTTTTCGGTTACAACCTCATGACTGAATATTTATATATATTGCAAAATAATCACCCCGGTAAGTCTAGCTGACACCCATCACTACACATAGTTATAGAATTTTTTCCTCTGGTGAGAACTTCCCTTAGCAACTTTTCGATGTGCAACACAACATTATTAACTAATAGTTGCCATGCTGTACATTGTATCCAACAATGTATTTACACGTTATAACAGGAAGTTTGTACATTTTGACTGGCTTCACCAATTTTGCCCATGTCCCACCCTCTGCCTCTGGCAACCACCAATCTGTTCTTTGTATCTATGAACTTGGTTTTTTGGGGTCATTTCTGTTTTAGATTCTACATATAAATGTGATGGTAATTGTCTTTCTCTCTCTGTCTTTCTCTCTCTCTCTCTCTGTCTCTGTCTCTCTGACTTATTTCACTTAGCACAGTTCCATACATGTTGTTGGAAATACTGCAATTTCCTTATTTTTCATGGTCAAATAATATTCCGTTGTGCATATATGCCACATTTTCTTTATGCATTCATCCACTGACAGATAATTCAGTTTTTCTATATCTTGGCTATTGTAAATAATGCTGCAATTAACATGAAGGTGAGTATATCTTTTCCAGTTATGGGTTTGTTTTCTTTGAATACCCAGACATAGAATTGCTAGATCATACGGTAGTTCTATTTTTAATTTTTTAAGGACCCTCCATACTATTTTCCACAATGGCTACACCCATTTACATTCTCACCAATAATGCCCAAGGGTTCTGTTTCCTCCACATCTTTCCCACTACTTATTATTTTGTATCATTTTTATAACAGCCAATCTAACAGATGTGAAGTAATATATTACTAGGTTTTGATTTGCATTTCCGTTATGATCAGTGACGCTGAGCACCTTTTCGTATTCCTCTCGACTATCTGTATAGTTATTTTGTTTTGTTTTGTTTTATAAAAATGTTTATTCAGAGCCTCCGGCAATTTTTAATGGTAATTTTTTTTTTTGCTCTTAAGTTGCATGAGTTCTTTATGTATATTGGATATTAACCCTTTATCACATGCATGGTTTGCAAATATTTTCTTTTATTCAATAGGCTTCCTTTTCATTTTGTTGATGGTTTCCTGAAAACTGAAGCTGTGTAAAAGTTTTTAGATCCACTTGTTTATTATTGCTGTTTATTATTTACTGTCTTCACTTTTGGTATCAAGTCCAAAAAAATCATATCCAAGAACTATGTCAAAGAGCTTATTGCCTATGTTTTCTTCTAGAAGTTTTATGTTTTCAGATCTTACTTCAAGTCTTTAATCCATTTTGAGTTAATTTTGGTGTATAGTGTAAGATACTGGTCTAGTTTCATTCTTTGGCAGGTGGCTATCCAGCTGCCCCAACATCATTTATTATGTTTATTAAACAGACTGTCTCTTCTACTTTGTGTATTCTTGCCTCTTTTGTCATAAATCAGCCCACTGTATATGCATGGTTTTATTTCTGGACTCTCTACTCTATTCCATTGATCTGTGTGTCTGTTCCTTGGTTAAAACCATTTCGTTTTTTATTATTTTATTATCTTGAGATAGCATGATATCTCAAGATTTTTTCTTCTTCCTCAAGATTGCCTTGGTCATTCAAGGTCTTTTGTATTCCATACAAATTTTAAGATGGTTTCTTCTATTTCTGGTAAAAATGTCAATGAAATTTTGGTAGGGTTTGCATTGAACCTCTAGATTGCTTTATGAAGTATGTACATTTTAATAATATTAATTCTTCTAATCCATGAGCATGGACTATCTTTTCATTTACTCACGTCTTCAATTTCTTTCATTAATGTCTTATAGTTTACAGAGTACAGGTCTTTCACCTCCTTGGTTAAATTTCTTCCTTGGCATTTTATTGTTTTCAAAGCAATTGTACATAGGATTTATTTTCTTAATTTCTCTTTCTGATAGCTTATTATTAGTGTATAGAAACACAACCAATTTCTATATATTGATTTTGTATCCCGCGACTATACTGAATTCGTTTATCAGTTCTAAGAGGTTTTGGGGGGAGTTTTCATAGTTTTCAATATATATTATCATCTTATCTGCCAATAGTGACAATTTTACTTCTTTGTTTCCACCTGGATACATTTTATATTTTTCTCTTGCCTATTTGTTCTGGCTAGAACTTTCAGTACTATGTTGAATATGAATGGTAAAAATGGGCATCCTCGTCATAGAGGAATTTATTTCAGCTTTTCATCGCTGAGTATGTTAGTTTTCACCTTGTCATCTATGGCCCCAATTTTGTTGCAGCATATTGCCTCCACACCCACTTTATCGAGACTTTTTATCATAAATAAATGTTGAATTTTGTCACATGCTTCTTCCACATCCATTGAGTTGATCATACGATTATTATTTTTCATTTTGTTAATGTAATGTATCACACTGATTGATTTTCAGATGTTGAACCACCTTTGCATCCTTGGAATAAATTTCATTTCATCTTGGTGTATGATCCTTTGAATGTATTCTTGAATTTGGTTTGCTAGTATTTTCTTGAGGATATTTGCATCTATGTTCATCAGGGATATTGGCCTGTAAATTTCCTTTTCTTGTGGTATCTTTGTGGAATATCCTTCTCTTGCGGTATCATTGTGGTAACTCTGGTTTCAGAAAATGACTTTCAAAGTGTTTCCATCTCTCTATTTTTTGGAAGCATTTGAGGATTGGTATTAATTCTTTGAATGTTTCGTAGAATTCGCTAGTGAATCTGACTAGCCATGGACTTTTGTTTGTAGGGAGTGTTTTAATTACAGATTCAATCTCCTTACTCATAACCAGTCTATTCAAATTTTCTATTTCTTCATGATTCAGTCTTGGAACGTTGTATGTTTCTAGGAATTCAGCTATTTCTTCTAGGTTGTCCAATTTGTTGGTGTGTAATTATTCTAGTAGTCTCTTATGATCCTTTGTATTTCTGTGATATCAATTGCAGTGTCTCCTCCTTCATTTCTGATTTTACTTATTGAGTTCTCTTTTTTTCTTGATGAGTCTAGCTAAAGGCTTCTCAATTTTGTTGATCTTTTCAAAAACCAGATCTCGGTTTTGTTCATCTTTTTTTATTATCTTTTTAGTCTCTATTGTATTTATTTCTGCTCAATCTTTGCCATTTCCTTACTTCTATTAACCTTAAGCTTTTTTGTTGTTTTGTATTTTATCTTGATGTAGAAAGTTAGGTCATTTGCAATTTTTCTTGTTTCTCGAGGTAACCATTTTTCGCCATGAACTTGCCTTGGAGAACTGCTCTTTCTGTATCCCATAAATTTTGGTATGTTGCGTTTCCATTTTTGTCTCAAGGCATTTTTGCTTTCACTTTTAGTTTCTTCGCTGTCCGATTGGTTTTTCAGGAGCATGTCATTCAGTCTCTACATATTTGTGAATTTGCCAGTTTTCTTTTTGCAATTGATTCCGAGTTTCATACCATTGTGGTGGGAAAAGAGGCTTGGTGTAATTTCAGTTACCCTAAATTTCTTAAGACCTGTTCTGTGGCCTAATATATGATCTACCCTGGAGAACGTGCCATGGACACTTGAGAAGAATGTGTATTCTGTTGTGTTGGGATGGAATGTTCTGTATATATCTCTGTTAAGATAGTGTCTGCTCTTTGAGGTCTCAGGAGTTTACAGTTAGCCCTTAGATGTGTGCTTAATTGAAAGCCTGCCCCTCAGGCTGCAGCTATGATGATAAGCTAACAGGCTTTTTTCCAGAAAGATTGAGCTTCTGAGTCTGTTGTCTCTTGCTCCCAGGCTGGGGCAAGGCAGGGAGGAAGGGTTTGCTGCTTAAGAACTATTTTTCCATTGGTTACAGGCCCTGAGGGACCTATGAGCATAAGCCTCTCTGGTCACCAGAGGCAGGTGATACAGACGAGTCCCCTAACAGCAGCCACAAAAAGCAGGGTACCAAAGAAAAACATAAGCTCCTCTCTACAAGATACCGGTGAGCTGGGCTGACACAAAGAGGAGTACAAAGATGGCATTACTAGCTCCCACTTCCAGGGAGCCTCTGCATGGTCCCTAGCAACTGTGTCTCCAATTGTTACAGTCCCAGTGGACCCAGGGACACAACCCCCCTGGCCTTCAGAGCCAGGTGATCAAGGGACATTCCTTAGGTGGCAGCCTCAAAAACCATGTCACCAGATATACAAACTGGGGCCTCAACTGTGTGTAAAGGATTCCCTTCAGGAGATAATGGTGTTTGGGAGCGCACTGAGAGGGACAGAGCATGAACATGAAGATGTCACCCACTGCCTGCAGTGAAGCAGAAGGGCAGTGGAAAGATGGTGCTCACCAAAATAAATAAATAAATAAATAAATAAATAAATATTTTAAAAAGGAAATAAAGGAAAAAAGAAAATAAGGAGAAAAGAATAAAAAGTAAAAAGGGAAATAAAAAGAAAACAAAGAAGATGGTACCTACCAGCTTTAGCAAGGCAGAGTGACAGCAGGAAGATGGTGCCCATCACCCTCCCCTCAGGAA
Organism: Crocuta crocuta; assembly: GCF_008692635.1. NCBI lineage: Eukaryota > Metazoa > Chordata > Mammalia > Carnivora > Hyaenidae > Crocuta > Crocuta crocuta. The sequence continues at coordinate 3,822,467 of NW_027527932.1, forward strand.
GTAGGTGCCTACTCCACCCCTTAGACCAATGCTTTAAAATTAGGAAATGAGTCTCTTTCCCATAAAGTCTGGGCACTTTTCAAAGGGCTGCTTCTGTGATGGGCCCTGGGGAAGGCGAGTCAGCACATATGCCCTTAAGAAACATTCCTCATTTTGCCACAGCCTTATGGGTCACTTGTGGATGAGCCCCTTCGGCCTTCAAACTTGGCTTTATCTTCAATAAGGCAAATGGGCTCCTCTAGTGTTCAAAGAATAATCCAGTGAAGATATTTTTCTGTCCCTTTACTCAGTAGGAGTTGATGGGTCATAGCAGTATGTCTAACACTGGCAGGTTTATACAGTATTTTTTTCTTATCAGCTACTTAATGAAATGAATTTCTATCATAGCATCTTTTAAATGTTAATACTCTTACAGCTGTCTTCAAAGACCTATTTTGAACTAAATATGTTATCAATCAAAATACTCATTAAAATTCGATGCAAGCTTATGTAGGGAGAGAGATTAAATCATTGAGGCATCTGGGCCTCTTATTCTACTAATGTGACCTCATTATATCATAAGTTGTTATTACAGAAATTTAATATTCTCATGCCATAGAATTACTAAGGGTCTTCACATTTCCCTGGTTTTCATCGACCCTAATTGCAAACTTTTTGATCATTTACTGATTGGGTTCTTAGATATTTCCAAGATTTGTATTTCTGGCAAACGACAATGTGTAACCTAAGAAAGCAATGCTCTCTGACACTGGAGATACATGATGGCACCAACCCCTGAGGGAACTTGGAGACTGTGTTCTCTCTGATGATGAGATGAGGAAATATTTTGAAACAGCGCTTCTCATTAGCCACCATTAATACATGTGTGTCCTGACTTTGACACCTTCACAGGCTACATCTTATCACTGAGTGACATTCCACTCCCACAGATGTGTGAGGGACTCAGAAGTGCAAGGGGTAGTGCTTAGAGCACAAGCAGGTTCTCCATCCACCACAGAGTCCTGAGGACCAAAAAAGGTAATGTGCAGAGCTCTAGAAAGTGCCTCACCAAAGTAAGTAACAAACAAATTCTCTCCCCAATCCACCACTTTAATCTAGCCATTCAACCAAACATGCTACGTGGCTTTCTCCTGCCATTTAAGTAGAACCCAATAAAAGTCAAAGGAAGAGATAGAACATTCAGAGTGTCAGGAATCAAGAATATACCATTTAAAAATTCAGTTCATTTTCTCATATAAAGATAATTACCAAAATATCATAATTTAGACGCAAACTCAAAATCTAAAAGAGTCACCTCTAACTCATATACCTGTATCCAACACTGCTCTCAATAACAACAAAATGGTCATTCTTCCCATCTGTGATTTTTTTTTCTCCCTGTTAACCTATTTCTTCAAAAAAAAAGACAAACTTTGTGGGCCTAGTTAACATTGGTGGGGATAAATTTTGACCAGATTCCAGAACCCGGAGATGTAGAGTTAGTACCATTTAGATGGTGATAGCCAGTGACTAGGTAGCTTAGTTCCTAGTGATGAGAGAGAAAGACATCAACAACTTCCTAGCCTCAAGTTATTATGCCACTTACTCCTTCTGACAGATGTGAGCTATCAGGAACTAGGCGTTTTCATTATATAAATCCCCAGTTAGATGTGCTGTCTCTTCTACCACAATCCTCCCCCTGCACTGTGTGCCAGCAACACTGGCTTCCTTTTCCTGCTTCTACAGTCACTTACCACAGTAGGGCCTTCACAGTTTCTGTTCCAAGATGCTATGATGCTCTTCCCCCAGACTCCCGCATGGCTCACTTCCTCACATTCTTCAAGGCTTTGCTCAATGATCACTTCTGCAATGTGGCTTTTCTCGTGACCTAATTGCAAACGGAAACTCTTTCCCTGCCCCGCTCTCCCATCCACTCCTTCGCTTCACCTTCCTGGATGGTGTCTACCACCATGTGGCACACTCCATACTTCACAGGCTCTTCCATTGCTGTGAATCTCCTTGGCTCAAGTGTGAGGTCCTCAAGGTGAGGACTTTGGGCGGCTTCCTTGTTGCCACATCTCGAGTACCTACAAGAGTGTTTGGAACAAACGATGATGAGTGAGTAAATGAAGAGAGCATATAGCAATGGGTCTTTGTCATTTTGTTGGAGTGCTTTGAATACGAGTTAGTCGCACAAAGGACACTATTTTAAAATCCATGCAGTGCATAATTTTGGTGACTCGATTTATATGTACATGTCTATTTGTAAATGTGAATACACTGCAGTCTAAATTGTTGGGGTTGTTGCTGCGTGCATTCTTTAGTCACTGAAAAAACAAATGGCTGTGAATTCACATAACCTTCAGTGCAACTCTGAGTAACAGATGACAGATGACTTTCCCATTGTTTTATGTGAAATAATGAAAGAGAAACATGTAGGAGAAAAAACCTGTTTTAGAGTGAAAAGGAATGCCTGAGTTGGCTCGGCACGACCAGCAGAATCCCAAGAAAACAAAAACGTTAGATTACTGAGTGATGAACAGATTCAAGTGCCTCCCAGACAACAGAAGTCTGGCTCTAGTGTCCCCAAACTTCAGTTTTGGGAGATTCTATAACAACAGAGGAGGGAAACTGGCTTCAACACCACATAAGAAAATTAAATCCCTTAAAGCAAAGGAATGATGTTTCTTCTCCACACCCTCTGGTTTGTCCTCTATTATTATTTGAGAGTAAGCCTTAGTGCAAAATGGAAAAAAAAAGCAGACAATTCTTTGCAGGTAACTTCAATAACCTGATAATTATTCATTTCAGCTTAAAGTATGCTTGTAAATATCATTTCAAATGAAGCACTGACTTGATTTTTAATCAATGAAAACTGACATTTGTTGAAAAGCCTTTCTGAATAATTACCTTGCATTCTTATTACTAAAGCGGATTTAACGGAAAATCAAAACAAACGGTATTAATTACATCGTATCCTCATTATATATTAATAGGTTCAGAAACCAAACACTGAGTGTCTTATAGAGCTGGGTGTAATATTTATATGAAGCTTTATGATGGAAGCCAGCTTAATTCTAATGCATCCATTTTAGTGCTCTGACCTTCTGATCTCTGGACACATGCTTTTGGTCTCAGCTAGGAGCACACATATCTGGAATTCATGGTTTGGGCTCATATCTGAGAACCCGGAATGTCATAGGATGTTGACTTTCTCAAGCCAAGGGGATGACATGAGTTGACTGACTGATCAGACATCGTCTGCTTTTCACTCAGGGTTATTACTGAAATACTTCTCTGTTTGATGGGTTTAGAACATCAAGGGAAGGGACCTCACTGTGTGATGGTGCCTTGAGATCTGCTATCATCTGCGTGTCCAGCAAGCAACTGGGCAGGTGCAAACAGGAGCATGGAAGTGAGAAGGGCATTACAGGAGAAGGGATTTTCTTAGATCTTCATCTCCTGGACTGGACCCTGGACCATCACGTCTTTTACACTCATGTTCAGCCCTAGCTCTGGATCCTTAGTTGTAATTAGAACCCAGCAGGTGGGTTCCTAACTTTGGAAAATTTTTAGATGACATTCGCAAGATCAGAATCATTCATTCAGCAAATATTGAACGTGCCAGGAGTGTTTTAGGTACTTGAAGACCCAGCAGTGAACAAAAAGTCAAGTGCATCTTGTGAAGCATATGTTCTAGTTGGGACATAAAAATGATTAGAATAGAAGGGAACAGGAGGTGACCCAGTGTCCTCCGTCCTTCATACAGGCTCCTGAGAGCCTTCTCTGTCTTCTCCACCACTCCACGATCTGTATTAGTCAGCATGAAACTGTTACGGATTTTATTTCCTCACCTAAATCCTCCATCTCCCTCTCCTATCCAATCCCACTGACACTTCCCTCGGCCAGGTTTTTTTTTTTTCTCTTGCTCTGGTTACAATTGTATTCCATAAATTCAAAAAGATAAATGGAGGAATGGATGAAATAAAAAAGCCCCAAATTAAATTTCTAAAGATTAAAATGACAATGACTGAGATGAAGGATAAAACTGATGGGATTAACATCAGATTTGAAAACACAGGGAAAAAGACTAGTGAATTTGAAGACATGGCAATAGAAACAACTCAAAGTGTAACAAACAGAAAAAAAAAGACTGACAAAAGTATGAACAGAGCACCAGTGACCTGTGAAATACCTTCAAATGGCCTAATATATATGTCATTGGAACTTTCAAAGGACAGGGAAGAGAGCGGGTGACAGAAAACCATCTTTGAAGAGATAATGTTTAATATTGTTCAACACAATGAAAATTATACACCGACTTTTGCGAGAAACTTCGTGGAACCCAAGCATAGGAAACAAGAAGAATATTTCATCAAGGAACATCATTGTCACATTGTTAATGATACGGAGACCAAAGCTCAGAGGCTTTACCTAATTTTCTTTGTTATATAACAAGGACTGGATCCATTCACACTGAGTGGACTTTATACATATCTTAAGGCAGTCATAGAGATGGATCAGTAAGGACTAGATGAGAGGTGAAAGCAAAAAAGAAAAATACTACCTAGGCCTGAAGGCAGAGACACTGCCAAAGAATTTTGTTAAAAATAGAGTCAAGCCAAGGTCAGCAAGACCAGGCCTCTGCAGGCAATGAGCTCTACTAGCCACACCGAGTATGAAGCCAGGACCTAGGGCCACAGTTTATATTCTCGCTTCCTTATTCCACTCCCTGGTTTCGTCAGTCTGCCTCCTGCCTCTCAGGCCTTCGTATTCTGCTTCTTGGGAGTAGTGCCTTGCTCACTGTGGGTTTTTATGTTTGTTTGTTTATCTGTGTCGCTGGATTTCTTCCTGTTCTAAAAAAAAATCGCTTGAGAAGTGGGATATGTATCACCTCCAAAGCTTATAAGACAGAGAAGTTTATCAATTATCTTTCCTTTTGCTCTTTTTGTGCTTATAAATATATAACTTTTAATGTTTATTTATTTATTTTGACAGAGAGCGTGTGCAAGGAGGGAAGGGGCAGAGAGAGAAGGAGAATCCCAAGCAGGCTCCACACCGACAGTGCAGAGCCCAGTACGGGGCTTGAACTCACAAACAGTGAGATCATGACCTGAGCCGAAATCAAGAGTCAGATGCTTAACCAGCTGAGTCACCCAGGCGCCCTGTCTTTTTATGCTTATCAAGTAGAAGTTCCAGGTACTCCCTCAACACTTACCGTTCAAACACCTGAAATTGCTGATTCTTTTCATTATTTGTTTGATGAGTACTCGTACTTATTTTTCTTAGAGTCTTTTAATTTCCTAGCTTGATTTTGCCTACTTTGTGATTTCATATATTTTCCCTTCTAGATAATAATAAATAAGAGCAACTTTTGGTAAAAATTTGATATTAAATTGAGTATTGAGCTAAGCACACTTTTAGGAGTCTTCATTCCCCCACTGCACAACTTCTAAATATGATTTTTACTGAAGTTGAAGTACCTAAAATATGCTTTAGATTTTACTCAGCTAGCAATCACTCTACCCCATTGTGCAGAGACGCCAAGCGAGGCCTACTGAAGGGTGTAAGGAATGGCGTCATGGCGTCGGCACTTCCCCCAGGAGGTCTGTAACAGGGACAACGAGACAAGATTAAACTAAACAAAATCCAAGCCAAACAATGACAAGTGTTTTCATTAACAATGGATATTCTGAATAGTTTGTTCAGATACAAAAGCGCGCACACACACACACACACACACACACACTATAAGTTATTAAATCCTGGTTCTAAAGGAACTCCACGTTCGTTAGAGCAGAATTCAGGCCTGGACTCATGAAATCTGTGTGGTATCTGTGTTCCCAGACAAGGTTTCTGAAGTTTTAGCCTTACCTGGCCCTGCTGCATATAAACTCCGCGACCATGCACCAGAAGCACAGTACCCCAAAACACAGACAAAGAACAAAACTTTCATGAGCGCCACATTCAACCCACAAACCTTACCAAACTGGTATCAGTCAGCAGGCCCAGAAAAATGAACAAACCCGTAGCCAAGAAGTTTCTAATTCTGGAAGAGCACCTGATTTTAAGCAACACGCGTAATACTCGTGTGTTTCTATTTCTACAATAATTTGAAAGAATGGCGGTCTTTAAAAATGTCACAGTTCTTGCCTCTATTAGATCAACACAATTTGTGGTATTGAGACAGATGCAGCAGGAAGCCGACCTTCCAGGGACAGATAGGACATCTTGCCTTAAAACCCCTTCTTGACTCCCTCACGTTCCTGAAAATTGCACAGACCGAATAAATTCTATGCACTAACTGGGTATAGAAAAAGAGGCAGGTGCCAAGCAGGATCACTACATTTATTTCGCCATCGTTCATCCTTTCCGTGTTCCTAGACGGTCGCCAGGCACACGGATAACGCAGCCACCAGGACCCGTGTGCAGGTGGGCGGACCATCTCGTGTTGCGGCTGCGGTTCCATTTGTCACACTGAGCCAGAGGAGGAGACAGCCTGCAAGGGCAGGCCAGCAGGGCCCCGAGTGTCCTCTCCGGCCTTGGAGAAGGAGACACAGACACGTATCCAGGGCGAATGGATGTCTGGGAGCAGAAAGAGAGAGAAGCAGCCTGAGCCACAGAAAGAGCCATGAGCAACGGGGCGGCTAGGAGGTGCCTGGGGACATTTATTAGTTATTCCCTGAAGTCAGGAGAAGACTAGCTGTCGGAAAACAGCTTTATTTCAGCTCCTGAGCTGTTTCATGGGTGATTTCCCTAGAAAGATTTCCTTTCCTCTGAAGGGTTCAGCGTGCGCCCAGGATTTCCTCCTTTCTCTCCTAACACTGAGCAGCTAAAAGCTAAAAACTGTCCCCCCAGCAGCAGGTCTGCTCGCTTTCCTTTGTCACGAATGCTCTGCCAGCCAGAGAAAGGATCCCTGGTAGAAATCGCTCGATGGCAGCGAGCTGGAAACGGAGGGAGGGAGCAGTGGGGAGGGAGAGTGAGGGGCCCGGAGAGGCTGCGAGGAGCTCAGAACCCGCCTGCCCGGCTACGGCCACGCGTGTCCCTCATCAGCGGCCCCGCGGAGGCAGAATGAAATCGCTTCGACTGAGCCCCTGGCGCATTGACAGGCTCTCTTTCTGCTGAGGCTGGTGGTTATCACCTTCCCATCCCGCCGTGTGTTTATTCAGCGGCACGCTAAGTCACGCCCGTGTGCACGGGAAGCACAAACCCCGCTCTCAGGCTGCCGCACCCATGCAACTGCCGAGGCTGCAAGTCACGGGCCTGCGAAAACCCCTTTGGCCGGGCGAGTCCTCCGGTTTGCACACTCGGAAAATAATACCTTCCGAGCTCTGCGCGCTTCCTCCGTCCCATCTGCACGCTGCCTTTGAACGAGCGGAGCGCTCCGTTATCCTTCAGTGGCTCGGTCTCCAAATCCCCCCTTTTCTTCTTCAACAGTGAGGAAGAGGCGCTGCATGTCCTTCCGGAGGGGGAGGGGGAGAGGATGCGGGCTCGCCCGCTGCTTGGTCTTGGCCACCTCTTGAGACCTGCGAGTTACGCGGGCGTGTTCCCCGAAAGGGCAGCTAGCACTCTGGTCCCCTGCTGCCCTCTACCTTTCTGTCTCTTGCTAAACAAGCCATTTGGAAGAAACTATTAAAATAACAAGGGAAATTATACCATTTTGGCTTAAAGTCACGAGAACCAGATTTAGACAGGCCTTTAAAATGTTCACAGATGAAGATGGCAAATTGTTTAAAGTCCGTGTCTCTTAATATATATTCATTTCATTAGAGCTGTGGTGGGGTCTTTTTTTACCAATAGATTTACATTTTCTACTTCTCTTAATGTACCTTATTTTTCAGATTAGAAAAAGAACCCAAGATTAATGCCATTAGACCTAGTATTTTATTCCGTAGCCAGCAATGTCTTCTGAAACGAATTACGATGGAACATTTATGACTTGGGACTTTAAATTATGGGAGGCAGAGTTGAGAAACAGCAACGAAACCTACCCGAGACTTAGAAAATCTGGATTTCTTGTCCCAGTTTCGCTTCTAACTAGAATTGTAACCTTGTAAGTCATTAATCACTCTGGGCTTTGGCTCCCTTATCTACGGTTCTGTCTACAGCTAACATTTCCATACTCGCAAGCATGGCATCGAACAAAGGGAACAAGGCTAAATGACCACTTGATTAATAACCAAACCATTTGTGAAACCTGGGGCAAAGGGTGATTGCTTCCCTTATCCCCAGAGGCCAACGCATAATACCTGTGGAGGGTGCGGCAGTAACCTACGAAGCATAATAAGAAAGGTACCTCAACCAAGTTTCAGCCATAATTACAGGGTGTGCCTCTACGTACTTAACAACTAGCTCTTAGAAAAACAAAAAGCTAAAAACAAACTGCTGATCTGGAGCCTTGGCCAATTTCTGTGGTGTAAATAACCCCGACCACAGTCAATTTCCAGCTACCAGTTTGATTTCACTGATGGAGGAGTCTGGAAGAAGTGCTAAAAGTTGGCTCTCCGAGCCCAGCGGTGTTCCGGCACAGCATAGGTTCTGTGCGCTTAGCCCATCTACGTCCAACGCCTATGCTCTTCAGACATCAGCTGGGAGAGAACACTGGGATTCCACTGAGGGCCTGAGACACACAAAATGAAGGTGGGAAGACTGTAAAGAGAAGCTTGTCTTAACAGAGAGGTTTTGAATACTTCTCGAAAACATCACAGAGGGTAACCTGGGTAGTTCAGCAGGTTGAGTGTCCGGCTGTCGTGAAGGTCATGATCTCACAGTTCATGAGTTAGAATCCCTCATCGGGCTCACTGCTATCCACTCAGAACCTGCTTCAGATCCTCTGAATCCCTCCCTCTCTGCCCCCCCATCTCTCTCTCTCAAAAGTAAACATTCAAAAAAATGTCACAGAAATGCCCCTAATGATAGAAAAGAAAAAGAGGGGAGAGAAATCCTGTGCTTCTAGTCTTTCTGGTATATAGTCCAAAGAAACTCCAGAAGGAAATTTCTTTAAAGTTTCATGTGAGCTTTGCATTCTATTTTGGAGTTATCTAGAACTATTTTAATATAATAATCATATAAAATAAGGATATAATATGAGAATTTAAAAAAAAAAAGATTTTCTATACCCCCTATCACACCAAAACGTAAGTCAATAACAGATTCTAAAATGGAACCACAACTTGAAGGATTTTGAATGGTTTTCTCCATGAAGGAAAGAAGAGAAGGAGAGAAAAAGGAAGAGAGAGAAAGGAAGGGAGAGAGAGAAAAAGAAGGGAGAGAGGAGGGGAGGGAGGCATGCGAAACAAGCTCCAGCAAAGCACCGTGACAAGGAAGAAGAGCTCTGAAAAGCAATACCACAGCTGGGACGTCCTTCTCATGAATCGGCTCATCACCACTCTCCACAACCAGTCCCCGCATTCCTCTGTAGCTCACTAGAGAAATGAACACTTTCTTATTTAGATGGATACTTATTTAGGCAAAATGTGAATCAGCATAGGAAATGTCATAAAGACCACGCAAATGGGTGTGTTCAACAGGAGTAAGTTGAGAGAGACCACCATGATGGTGGTAATCAAGGACAGACACAAGGAATTACGAGGAGGTCATAGCTTTGAAATTCACATCCTTACAGGGAAAAAGTGAACAGTCATCTAGAAGCTTCGCTACCTCTGTGGGAAAGGGAACATTTTGCAGAATTTGTACTAATGGGTCAAAAAATCCCCAAATTGATATCGGACCATTCAATTTAACCTCATAAATATTCATGGTGCACCTGTGAGCACAAAATCCCAAGAGGAGCAGAAATTGGTGCAGGAAAGGGGGCAGGCATGAGAAGAGTGTTTGAAGATAAATAAAGACGTGATAAGCACCCTAAAGAAGCTAAGAATATAGCAGAGGTTGACGAACCACTATCTGAAGTATGAGGAAGAATGACAGGTATTATAAGAGAGGTAAAAACACAGTGCTTGAGTAATAACTCCCGGTGGGGAATAAGGAAATGCACCATGACTTGATTCTATGTCTACTCGTAAATTCCTTTCCCCCCTTATAAGTGGTATGTTCAATTTATGCAGAAATAAGGATGTCATTTTTCTTTCAACTAGGTATACCCAGATTTACCACATTTTCCCCTTTCTCAAATATCATTTAGCCGTGGAAAAAGGGCTTTCTGCGTATTTCCAGCCAAGACAAAGGAAGTTTGCAATTTGCGAATAGCCTGCCCTTCTAAAGACCTTGCAGACCACTTCTTGGTGATGAGCTCATGGAATTGTGTGGTCCGAAACTTGTTTCACATACCTCTCAGTGCTGAAGTGACGGCTTTGCTTTCAGGTTCTAGTCATGAGTCTAGAAGAAAAATTTATAAAAGGTTTTTTTTTTTTTTTAACTAAAGGACGGAATTCTGAACTTTCTTTAAAATAGTTTATTGTCAAGTTGGTTTCCATATAACACCCAGTGCTCATCCCTACCACATAATTCTGAACTTTAAAAAATCTGTTACTGTCTGGAGGCGCCTGGGTGGCTCAGCTGGGTAGGCGTCTAGGTCATGATTTCAGCTCAGGCCGTGCTCTCACAGTTTGTGAGATGGAGCCCCACGTCAGGCTCTGCACTGTCAGCTCGGAGGGAGCCTGCTTGGAATTCTCTCTCTCTGTCTCCTTCTGCCCCTCTCCTTTTCGTGGTTTTTTTTCCCCCTCTCTCTTTCTACCTCTCAAAATAAATAAACTTAAAAGAATAAAAATTTGTTAATGTCCTATTAAAATTGTCTGTCATTTTAAAATGTATTAATGCCATTCCAGGGTTTATTATGCAAGGATGGAGGAGCATATGGAGACTGTTAAAGAGAATACCATCTGGTCCACACGTTGGTTGACCTGGGCATTTTACACCCATGACATATAACCACCTCCGGCTCTCAAAGCCCAACACCTCATAGAAACCTAGTAAATCCAGGCAGTCAGATGTGCAGCCAAACATCTAGATAGTTTGAAATTTCAGGTAACTGAATTTTCATTTTCTTCACTTACAACACTTTTTGGGAACCGCAGCTAAGGGCCAACTTCCAACCATCCATAGCAGATAAATTAGCAAATTCATTAATCGTGTATCAAAACATACGTTTTGAACCAGCCTCGAAAGATATCATAATGAAGAACATAGGCTCCAGGGCCAGGCTTCTTGGATGCAAATTCCAGCTTCCCTCTTCCCGGCTAGAGAGCCATGGACAGCTTACTAATCTCCTCTGAGCATCCCCACGTGGTGAGGTTGTGAGAATTAATAAGTAAACATCTGTAATACACAGAAGTCATCCTTCAGCACTACAGTAAGCGTGAGCTGTTACTATTGCCACGTCTTTCTACTCCCCCAGCTGTACGTTTACCTAAACACGGACCCTGCTATCATTAGGCTCTTAAAGAAAGATTTGTTTATGTTTGCAGGCTTTGCAAAATTCAGAAAAACAAAGTTCAAGCAATATTTTAGAGAATGATGTCTGTGAGGACACTTAAAGAAGTTTTCTATGCTGACCCTTGGATCCCGGAAAAGGTGACAGAAGGGGGCCGTCGATGAACTTTAGGGGATCCGTGACCCCCTCAAGAAACGTTTATGCATAAATGATCATGCCTCAGCGGACCCTTTTGGAGAAAATCTCCATGGCTCTCACCAGATCTGAGAAGAGACACAAAAGATGATGAGACCCCCTGCTTTTGAACCAAATTACCGCTGACCCGGGAATTCAAATAAGACCTAATTCAGGTATTGTCTAATTTCTCTTCTTTGCTCAGACCTAACCCCTCATCCTTATGTGCTTGCCAACATTTGACATGAGGTGGCAATATTATATTTACACCACCTGTTTCCCTTCACTTTCAGTTAAAACATAGATATGCAAACTATTATCAAACCCATCATAAAATTCCAGTTTCTTTTATTTAGATTCTTTTGAACTTAACAGTTATTTTCATTGAGAATTCTTCTTACTCCCTTTACTCCATCAAATTTTTTTAGAGAAGCGTCTTATAAATACGTAGAGGGATAGTAAAGATAAATGGGCTCTGGCATCAAACAGATGCCTGGATCCAGCTTTCCCTCAAAGGGAAGACAGGAAACCCGCCCTAAAAATGGCTCTGAGGAATGTTACAGATGACAACACGCAAAGCACATGGCCTCCAGACATAGCAGAAATGCAAAGATGGTTTTCTTCCCCTTTCACCCCTTCTTCTGGCCCGTGGGAGGAAGCATCGCAGCTTTGAAAATGGCATTTACTCCACAGACTTCATCAAAATTAGCATAATCTTCTCTGGTTTTATTCGTTATGTTCATAAGCATATTTTCCATGGAAGAAGGAGAACTGGTAAAAATAAATAAAAAGCTTTTAATGTTTAAGTGCAGCAATTTGTTTGCTAACGAATTCACGTAATAAAAAATTTAAAGTGTACACGGTGGAGTAAGTTAGAAATTATTAGTGTAGCATTACCGAAAATGACCACATTCTCAGCCAATTATTTTGTGTGCCCTTGGTGAAAATAAATAAGTTTAGACATTTATTTTAAATTTCCTTCTACAGAAATCTCATGTCTTTCCCATTGGTGCAATGTTTTTTAGAAATAGACTTTTATTACACAAACATTTTCAAAAATATTTCTAATACTCCAGTGTTGGAAAAGATACATGGAAAAGAAGGTCTGTGACTCAAAGGTTTAGTTCTTGTTTGAAACACAACTGTTGTCTCCTTCGGAACAAACTTTTAAAGTTGCCTCAAAACTCAGCTCAAAAAATAAATAAATAAATAAAGATTTTTAAACCATTATCAGTATTTGCTATAAAAGGACAAAGCATAAAAGCCAGGTTCTAATGATCACAATGACGACAATTTTGAGTTAGCCAAAAGGTAGAGTTCAGATTTCAGGTTCTTGATTACAGACATTAGATTTACTGACCCTTAGAAACAGCTCCCCTGTGTTATTTGCAGTTAGGGATCAGCAGCAATAATAGCATTTTATTGCTACCTAAGACAAGACCTGTGCGTATGGTTTTCTCATTTCACAATGAAGAAGGCTCTGAATTAAGGCACCTGGGGAGCAAAGGAAAGGATAATAAATGGTCTTCTGGGGACCCTCACGGGGCTGATGACTCCAGGTGGTCTTAGAAATCCTGGAGAATATCCCATCGGGAGCTCTTGGGAAGAAGCCAGAGGGATGCCGCTGGTATAGCGTTCAAGTCCTCTTCAGCTGCTTGAGTACGGCCCGTGTCACTTCTCAGGGCGGCGCTTCAGGGAGCAGTAATCACATCACATTCTACACAGATTATCACCCTGCAAGCGACGTCGCCAATGTCCCCACTAAGTGGCATCTTGAAAGCGGCAGCTACCCGCTAGGAAAAGCCAATGTGCGCGACGGATGGTACCAGCAGAGGGCGCTGTGGGCCCCTCGCCCAGCCCTCCTAGCCCTTCCTGCCCCTTGCCCTGGCCTCCGAGGGGGTAAAACAAAAAACAAGAAAACCTGGGGCGCCTGGGGGGCTCAGGCGGTCAAGCGTCTGACTTCGGCTCAGGTCATGGTCTCGCGGCTCGTGGGTTCGAGCCCCACGTCGGGCTCTGTGCTGACTGCCAGCTCAGAGCCTGGATCCTATTTCAGAGTCTGTGACTCCCTCTCTCTCTGACCCTCCCCTGCTCACCTGTCTCTCTCTCTTTCTCAGAAATAAATAAAACGTTAAAAAAAAAAAAGTTTAAAAACCAAAACACCCAGCCTTTGGCTACTCCTAAAAACTCAGGTGCAGAAGTAATGCCAAGCAGGGTTCTCCTTTAAACTTCTTTGAATTCTGTTCTTCCCCCTAACAATTATATGGCCCTTAGTTATTATTCCTTAGGTCTCAGTTGTACCCTCTGTGAAACGGGGAGAAGACCTACTTCCTAAGGTTGTTGACTAAAGGCACTTTAGTGACTAAAAGCACTAATGCGTATCAGGTGTGGGGGCCGGATACCTGCTCAGGGTATGCACCCATGAAATGGTGGAAATGTAGACGTTTAAAGTGGATCGAGTAGCTTCTCCAGGCTGGGCACTTTGTTAACTTTCTCAAGCCCCCGACAGGGAGTGTGGAGGGCCCCCGGGGCTGACTCGGATTCGGGAGGGAACACAACGAGGAAGGGAAGAATTGGGAGTGGCTTTGCTGTGTCAGCACAGGAGAGGACTGAGAAAGGGACCCCTGCAGCCACATCCCAGTTTGAAGTCAGTCACCGCATGACTGGAGCCCAGTCTCCGGAGCCTGTCAGAGAGCTCACCTACGGCTTCTCGAGCTCTGTGGCACCCAGACCTCCTACTGCAATCTCAGCTCCGTGCTTTTCTGAGTGGATTGGTAATGAGATACAGATCTAACGAGTAGCCATCTTTTAAAATCAAAAAGCACTTCAGCCTCATTAAATGTTTACAACCGTATGATATAAATGTTTACTCAGCGCACAACATTGCGTGGATCCTCAGGAAAAGCCAATGACCTGCCAGGAATGACTGTTTCTTAGGCCCAAGTACTGTCTGCAAAATGTTTTAGAGGCTTCCTTATAAATATAAGCGGGACTGCCAAGATAAGCCCTTGTTTATAGCATCCAGAATCTTAGCCAACATTCCAGCCCGTGAGTTAGGAATTAGCAAGATTCCATTATTTTTCTGCAGGAAAATGAGAGGCATCAGGACCTGCAAAAAACCTAAACGAGTCCTCAGAACAGCGGCATTAAAAAGCCTCTCAGTACTTATAGGCCTATAGAGAGAGAAAGGTCAAGGCCTTGAGGAAGCACACCATTTAAAAGAACAAGGCATAGAGAACATCGGCAATTTCCTCTGAAAAGTCTGATCTATGTTCTACACTTTGTCCCCCAATGAAGGAGCAATTATCTCCATCACATACTGGGGAGAAGTGTCCTACTTGCCCGTCCAGATAGAGGGGAACAGGAGTTGAAGTACAAGGTGTATCTTCAGCATCCTTCGGCTGCCGCATTTAGCACCCCTCTGCCATCTTTTGGAAACCTCGGAGTCTCTAGAACTACGTTGGTGCCCTATGGCCGATTCTTTTTATTTTCCTCACCTTCCTCATGCCCACATTTTTTTGGTCCCATTCTGCTGTTCAACAGGAGCTTATGATACCGAGAAAGAGGAGAAGCTTAAGATCAGAGGCCCTGAGTTCGGGTGGTTTGACCAAGAAAGGCATCCAAGCATCAGTATTTTTTAATGTTTTACAAGCGTGTTGATATACAGCTAGGGCTGAAAATCAGCCTGATGTTAACCGATAGTGGTAACACTCAGTAGGACTTCTGATAGAAAGTAAGGAAATAAACACCTGCTTTCCGTTAATATGAGTTCATTGTGCTACCCAGTCTAAGGAATACGTGTCCCAAGGTTGAAAGTTAGTGCTTCATGGTAGTCATTGGGAAAGCTACCTACATGTTGGCGAGTCTTGTAAACATTCTCAGATCTGCTATTCCGTCTGCCCAGCAACTGGTCCTATTTCAGAAAACACCTGTGCTGCCTCTTGTTGCCAGTTAAGTGAGGCAAAGGGACAGTAAAAGCTAATCCAAATGTCATGGGGTCTATTCATTCAAGGCATTCAGAGTTGAACTCAAGTACGATCTCATAGGTCTAGACCTTTTCCAATTTACTAGGAAGCAAGAGTCAAGTAAGTTTCTTTCTTCCCTAAAAGTAGGACACTTTTGTTTTCAAGGAAATATTATTCGAGTTGTAAAATAATATGCTTGAATATTTCAGGTGAAAAGATAAAACTCATATTACCCATAGAAAGCTCAAAGAACCATTTGAGGGGTAACTAGTCAGCACATAAATTTGCTGGTATTGTATCTTATCAATAGAAACCAATCCAGGCAAATATATTCTAAGCCTCTTCTGGAGAACAGCTGCTTCCTCCAAATAAAGGGTAGGCTTCCAGCCAATGATTTGAATCATGTTCCTTAAGAAAAACAAAATTCCCTCACCTTCACCTCCAGACTGAACCTCCTTGTTATGATTTACAAATATGGCTGCACATCCAAATGGCCTGTCCCACCAAAATTTCCTGAATAATATTAATAATAATAATAATAGCTGGGTGTGGCTTCTGAGAATCTGTATCATTGAACATTTCTTTTTGTAAGTGTATCATTCAACAAATAGAATGTGGGTAACTGAGAAACTCTGAGGGGAAAAAAGTAAGTTGAGTCCATACCTGACATAGTGAAACAGGATGAAGTCAAGTGGAGCTCATATAACCACAGATGAACAAGAAATAAACTTTATGATAATTCCTTTACCATCTAAGAATTGAAAGAGCTAAAACCTAAGAAAAGATTGATTCAGTGAAATATTTTAAACATTGTTATAAAAACTGTTGAGATAGATGATAGATAATAGACAGGTAGGTTATAAGAGAGTCAAAGGATAACAAACTGACAAACTCAGGGGGAAAAGTTAATGTATAGGACGTCTAAAACTCTAGTCTTCCAACTGTAAAGTACTCCAGCAAATTAATAAGAATATATGCGGGTGCTTGGATGGCTCAGTTCAGTTAAGCGCCTGACTTCTGCTCAGATCATGATCTCAGGGTTCGTGAGTTTGGGCCCCACATCCCAGGAGAGCCTGCCTCAGATTCTAGGTCTCCCTCTCTCTCTCTGCCCTTCCCCACTTGCACTCTGTGTGTGTGTCTCTCTCTCAAAAATAAACATTTAAAAAAAAGAGTAAATCATTTACGGGACGAGACTAGCGTTGGCTCATAAAACATATGAATATTTTTATTTTTCAGAACAAACCCATAAATTAAAACTACACTGAATGTCTTTTCACAGTTCAGAATAGAAAAAAATCCCAAAGTTTGGTAACGCATTCTTATTGAACAAGGTGTGGAGAACCACCTTGCTCACTCACGGAGAATGCAAATTACATGTCTGTGGAGCACACAGCAGCCATGTTGTGAAAACTGCAAGTGGCCATGTCATTTGACCTAACCACTTTCTTCTTTTCCATAGACATACTTTCATGCATATGAAAAGGCATGTACAATTATTTTGCAACATAGTTTGTTATAGTAAAATATTTAAAGATAACCCCAATGTCTATCAAAAGGGGTCTGTTACAGATTATCAACTCATTGGAGTGCTTGGTTGCCATAAAATAAGACCTAGGAAGTTTCTTTCAGTACTGACATTTACTGATATGTCTAAGGAAGCAAATGAAAGGACAGCACTGTCTGAACATAATTGTACTGTTTGAGGTTTTTTGTTTTTTGTTTTTTTTTAAGCAGAGGGTGGGGAGCACTGGAATTTCTTACTAGCTGATCTCTCAGTCTCTTAAGTCACTATAATGCCTGCCAAGAATGTTTATCCAATATTCCCGATCTAAACTGAAACCCCTTGGGCCACGTGGGTGGTTCAGTCAGTTGAGTGTCTGACTTTGGCTCAGGTCATGATCTCACAGTTCATGAGTTCGAGCCCCACATCAGGTGGAGTCTGCTTTGGATCCTCTGTCCCCTTCTCTCTGTCCCTCTCCTGCTTGTGCTCTCTCTCTCTCTCTCAAAAATAAATAAAGCATGTAATAAAAATTAAAAACATAAATGAAAACCCCTCTAACGAATCCACATGAAAGCACCAACAAACAGGGTGCCTGATTCCGGGCCAGACCAGAGTGAGCTTCCATCACTTGTGAGGTGTTCTCCAGCTAAGACGGGGTCTCTGCTGATGTTGTCTATGGAAGTTCTGAATCATTATCACCATCTTCCCCATACTTTCAGCGAAACTATCTCCTAAAACTGGAAAAGAAAAAAAAATAGGTGAGCTTGACATATGGAAAAGGTCATACATTAGAAATTGATCAAGCAAATGGAGAGACAGGGCCTTAGCAAAACGCAGATTCTAATTGACTAGATTTGGGTTTGGATCTGAAATTTGACATTTCTAAGCTCTCGGCTAATGTTGGTGCTCTAGGTCATGGATCATATTTTGAGTAAATGTTAACACAAATACACTCACTAATGTGTTCGTTAAGTCGGTGTTTTATTGTGCAGATATCTTTGATGAATTAATATGTAACAACTGGAGAAATAAGTTGGAGTTTCTGATTGCCTGGGAACATACTGGTTTTTGTTTCTTTTAAAACTAATGGATTATAAGTTCCACCATCCAAACCCCCTTATTCCAACAGGGTTTTTTCAGGAATTCACATGTGTATGCATGCCTGTGTGAGTATCAGCTTCTATGTGCATAAAATAGTTCTGGATACCTCTGCGAGAGTAAGAATTTTACCACTGAGTAGAATGGGGAGCATAAATAATGTTCATTAGCTCAGTAGTTCAAAAGTCCTCAGATCTCATTAGATTTCCTTTTGTGCCTTTTGAATTTGAATCAGAGAAATACATTATTTTTATTAAATATTTTTTTAAACTCCCCTCCTAAAACTGATGACCTCTTGAAGTGGAATGGGAAGAAAGGAGAATTTATGCAGGTCTAAACCCACAGAAAGCTTTTCCAGGAGAGATATGGTGCTGAACTCACCCGACCAGCTTAGAATAGCTTAAATCTATACACGGAGCAAACAAATGCGCAACAATTGTATCATCAGTGAAGGAGAGATTTCCGTTCTTCTGATAGCTTTTTAAAAGATTAAGATTACACATACACATGATTTTAAGACCACTTCATACAGTGGGACTGATAAAAAGAAATAGTACCCAATTCATCACCTATGCATCTAGGAGGGATCCACAGGAAAAACCATTTTTAATATTTTTCTATGATTATGTTCATGCTGAAAAATGGTATGTTTATACACCTACTTATAAATTCAGTAATTTTATGCATTAACCATCACTCTTTGCTATAATGGATGAAGATTAAGCTCACATTCACCCCCAACCTTCTCCTATCATCCACTTAAAATAGTTTTATCACTACTTTTTTAGGCTTTTCATAACTGTAAGTAATATGTTTTTTCTTTATTTCTTACACTGTCAACTGACAGTTATCTTGTCCTTTCCCTTCATTTTAGTTCTGTCTCTGTTTTTGGTCCTTTCAAACACTGTCATCTGCCGAGGTGATGATCTTTCCATTCTATTTTTAATCATCAACACATAAGTCATAGTTTATCCTAAAAGGCTTATCCTACACGTCGAAAATACAAGGCAGTATGTATGTAATTATGACCACAAACTATTGTTCGCTGTTCCCGAATAGTATAATATGATTCTTTTATTACTTATACAGCTTTTTACTTTTCCTAGAGGTCCTAATTGTTCCCATATTATTTTCCCATTATTTAACTTTTTATTGATTTTAAGACCTCAAGATTTTCCCTAATGTATTCAGTTTTCGTCTGTAATATCAAGCCATGTTTCCCCACCGTCTTTTCCTTCCCACAGTGTTCCATTTTTTACCACCATTTGTATGGCAGTCTAGGCTTGCTGGCACAATTAGCTTCCTAATCTTCCCTTTTTTGCTCTGTGGGTTGTATCCCCACCACCTTAGCCTCCTTTGACTTGAGGAGAAGCTGTCGGCCAACACGTCCCTGCAGCAACCACAGTGAGACACTCTTCAGCTCAACAAGGGAATCTTGAGGGAAAGGATTAATAGAAAAAGTCAAAATACCATATTCCACGCTCCTCTTTTGCATACCTCCAGAGTGGCAATCTGCCTTTTCGCAAAGTTCCATAAGCTGATGATTCAAATAAGGCAATTTGGAAGTTGATTTTAATTTAGTTTTTTTTAATTCATGCCCATTATGATTCACTCTGTTTCATATTGAAATGTTGTACTTTATTTTTCTTTCGAGAACTATTTGACAGACACCAAATAGAATCTTTTTTAATAGCGAAGATGCTTAATTGTCAAAGGAGTTAAAAATATCATACATGGACTAATGACTAAGATTTCACTATATTTTATGGCGGTGCTCTAATTCAGTTTCCTTAAAAAACACCTATTCTTTTAGAGTCTAATTCTCCTGAGCCTGTAAGGTAAGGTAGGGAAGGAGGTCTATGATTACTCACAACCTGATTAACTTTTTTTTTGATGAAGTATTATGTCATGGTTATGTACAGCCCTAATTCTATTTAAATATCTGTGTAAGAAATATTCTGCAGGGGGAAAAAAGTAGAACTTGAGTAATGTGACTAATTCAGCATACATAATTTGTTAATGCCATTAGTGCTGATTCAGAACTAAAATTCTTAGTGGAATGCATAACAGATGGACAGTCTAACTTTTCTTATGAAGGTTCACTTTGCGCCAAATCTTTTTATACAGAGGTAAGTATCTTGAAGTCATTTCATGTGCAAATGGCTTATTTTATTCATTTCCATTTTTAAAATCTGACCTATGGAGTTTAATTTGTTCACAGTCCTGTGTTGTACGTTTGATCAGTGAACATTTAATAAATGTTTAGTATTTACAGTTCCCTCCCATTTACCTGGCACAGTGCTAGGTTCTTGAAGAAATCAGAATTATTAAATACCAATACCTCACTCTGAGTATCTGGTAATATAGATAGAGACAGCAGAAATGTAAATATTAAACAAAAAAAGTATTCAAAATGGTCAATCAAGAGCTATAATGCGTGGCACAATGAACTGGGTAGTATTTAAAGATATCTGAAGAAAAAGGAAAAAAGATTTGGAGCACCCATGGAAGGCTTAGTGAACAGAGATGGGATTGTGCTGTTTACCTGTGGATTACTTTGATGCAAGCATTTCAAGCTAATTTGTTGATGATGAAACAGAAATTTTTCCACTGCATCTGGAACATTATTTAACTTCTTGGGTATGTTTTCTTTCTCTCTGTGTGATGGGAATAAGATAGAAAGATTAATTCCTGCTTTTGAAAGTTGGCTCTGAATGTCAACATGTGTGTCTATTTGACTTTGAATAGAGCCTATCACTCTTTTTTTTTTAATAGAGAGAGAGTGAAAGCAAGGGAGAGGGACAGAGGGAGAGAGAGAGAGAGAGAGAGAGAATCTCTGCACTGAGCGTGGATCCCACAATGGGGCTCAATCCCACGACCCTCAGATCATGCCCTGAGCTGATACCGAGAGTCAGATGCTTAACAGATGAACCCATCCAGGTGCCCAAATTAGAACCTATCATTCTCACTAAAATTCATGTTGAGTAAAATTATTTATTCTTTGCAAGTAACTTGAACTTAAAGGGCATTATCGTTTTAGAAAATGTGTTAATACTATCTTATGACCAACCTTAATGCAATGGAGGAAAGATCAGTCAAGTCAATCTGGGTAAGTTTATTTTGAAACACAAATCCTGTGGCCAAAAATGTATGATATAGGAATATTTCACTTAACGAAAGAGGTATTTCCTAAAAATCCTGAAAACTGAAAAGCAGAAGTATTAAGTTAAACCATATGAAAGTGCCAGGTGTGTAGGTCAGAATGTCAGTAATTTTATGTGGTTCATCACAGAGCACGAGACTCTTTCCCATCTGATTCTTCTGGTAGCCACTCCCTGTAGACTTGCTCCCTCACACCCAAACTAAACTTATAAAGGAAAGGCTGCTTTTATTTCCAAAATCCCAATACTTAAAGTTAGAGGTAGATAAATCATCTCCAGAACAGTCAAAACAGATAACTGATCTTTTCTTTTCTTTCTTTGTTAATTTTTTTAATGTTTTATTTATTTCTGAGAGAGAGAGAGAGAGAACGAGAGAGAGAAAGAGAGAGAGAGAGAGACGGCAGGGAGGGGCAGAGAGAGAGGGAGACACAGAATCCGAAGCAGCCTCCAGGCTCTGAGCTGTCAGCACAGAGCCCGACGCAGGGCTCGAACCCACGAACACCCACGAACCATGAGATCATGACCTGAGCTGAAGTCGGACGCTCAACCAACTGAGCCACCCAGGCGCCCCAACAACTGACCTTTTCTTAATTCCATGAAGCTTCTTTGAAGATTCCTGGGTGGATCTCTTACTTCAGCTAAGAATAACTAGCATAACAATATGTGCATTGAGTTTTCAACAAATTGTATTATAATGCTTATTCTAGAACCCTTTTAGACTTTCATACAGGAAATAAGAAAAAGAGGACAGAGAAATGCTTATCAGTCTTGACCCAGAGTTCTTAAGATAAAGAGAAATAATATGCTCAGGTCTATTCAAGCTTTGGCCTCTCCACGGATCATTACAACCAAGATGCCAATTAGCACTAAATGTGACAGTGGCTTTTGTGACGTGGACAGCTGGCCACTCAAAGATACACAAGGACCACCTGCTCATAAAACATAGGCCACCAAACAGGCACCAGATGGTGACAACATTTGAATGTTATTACCACAGCCCCTTTCACCTCAGATCTATTTGAACTGGACATTAGGAGGCAGGGCTGTAAAATTCACATGTGATTTTTAGAACAATGTAAGTCTCTATAAAGCTCACATGTATGACTTACTGGAGGCCAAAGAATCATTCCTGGGCATTGGTGGCTCAGCAAAAGTGCTACATCGTATGGCAGCTAGCAGCAACTGGCTTACCCACGATATATTCTACCTGCTGAGACGCCCTTATGGAAAGCTTGGAGAGGAAAGACATAGGAAAATCAGCTGGAGGAAAAGACCGAAATGAGGCGATGGAGTTAAGGGCTGGTAAAAAAGTGAAAAATCATTGTCAGAAGAGTGAGAGCCAAAGCAGCAAGAGGAGCCACGGTGTGTGCCGTTTTGACCATGCTTCCCAAGCCCTTGAGAATGCTCCTGACTCTACAGATGTTTAAGAAAAGAAATATTTTAAAAACTTTAGACGGGCTTATTCCCCCTCACCACGCACACAAAAGGTACAAATACAAATTTATCAATAAATGTACACCAAGAGGTTGAGAGAACATTCACCAAACTGAGAGGAATGTTCCGTTACCATGGCTGATGCTTGAAGCATCGCAAGAGACTTATAAAGTAGCTTCGTTAACAATTCTGAGAACATAGTTTGCTCTTTGAACAAAGAGCCGCCTATGGTTCTATTTCACGGGGAGGAATGGACCTGAGATCACACCTCCAAATCCCTGGTAAGGAAAATACGTTGTCGAAGGAGCTAGGGATCCTATGGAAATTGTCTAGCAACTTACACAATAATCAAAAGACCACACACATTTCACTAACGTTATTTATTCTGCATTATAGACTGAGGTAGTCTCTACTTATTTATATAACAAAAAAAAATCCGATTTCCTTTCCCTAACAACTTAGATGAACCTTGTTGAAACAGCAGCCTGATGTCCAATATGATTTCCTGAATTTCAAAATGCCACTAACTTAGCAGGTGGTCATCAGTCNAAAAAAGAATCTGAAGAAAAGCTTTAGAAAAGGAAAAAAAGAGCAAAGAAAAAATATTAGTAAAATTTGACAAATGTATCTCTCAGTATTATATCAAACATGTTTACTGAGCTGCACAATTAATAAAAAATATTCTGTACCAGAGTCCCTAATTATTATTCCACACAGGACAGAACACCTCTTCATTATCCCTTTTTGAATTGATTGTGTACATCAAACAGTTGAGATATAAATAAAATATGCCTGCATGCATAATACCCTCACATTAAAGCTGGAGGCAATTAACCTATGATTTCTCATTAATTAAATTAAAATAACCTTCTAAAAAATGTCTAAAATCAAAACAGATTTCTTTTAATGTAGATTTCCCTCAAAATGATGCAGAGAGGTTGTTTACTAAATTTACCACACCAATAAAAAAAATGCTATTTCTGTTTTTATCCCAAGCTGGTCTTTGGTTTTCTCCTGAGGCTCCAATCTCATTTAGCTAAATCCAATTACAATGTCAGGGGTTTTTTGTTTTTGTTTTTCTCTCTGTCTTTAAAAATATCTGTTCTAATCAAGACTTCTTTTCCATTAAATTGTCCAAGCACTTTCTCCCTGGGCTGGATCACTATCGTATAGTGGAAAGCTGCAAATTATCTGGAGAATTTGCTGAATTTAGACAGTTGAAACACATAAGTGAGAACCAGAGGGCATTATGGGCTTGAATATGGGGCTGCCCTCAGCATGGATGGAAATTTCTCATTACCTCCTTCCCAATTCTTCCTCTCCTTCCCTGACTCCCCATTACACCAAGTTGTTAGTTATTTCAGATGTCCATAGTCTCCCCTCTGTAGAGTATTTCCATTCTAAAATAGACATAAAAGGGTACATATCACCACAGAATATATCCTTAATAACAGACATTTTTGTTTTGTTTTTCTCTAAATTCCTTTGCAGATGCCTAAAATCTCACTATATTAAGAGGCCACATAGTCACAGATTTACCCCACCTAAAGCCTGCCTCCCTTAGGACACAATCAGGTGCTAAACATTTTCTCAAATGTCACACATTGATTGATTGATGTCATCTCAGTGGGAAAATCAGATATGTTCTCCCTTTTTTTCATATCCTAAAAATCAGTCTGCAGCGCTTTCACATGGTAAGTCCTCAATAAATGAGGCTGTACTGAATTTAGTGTTAAGCCTGGGTTCGTTCCTTTCCCCAAAATCAACCACCGCAGGCTGTTAGAGACAATACTTGTCTTCTAGACCCTTGGATGAGAACTTTGGGGCATCTTTTACTCTTTTGTCACCTTTTCTTAAACCTTTTACTGATTTCCTCATGAGGTGCTATCATTTCTCCCTTCAAAAGACTGGATTACTTTCTTTTTCTTGATTCTGACCACCATGGCCCACTATAGACACTTAATTGCATTGCCCTTATAAACCTTAACTTTCCCTCCTTCCACTCACTGCCTCTACATTTTCCCTGTACAATGTGCTCTTCCCTCAGCTTCGTTTTCCCTTTGACCTACTCCTCACATACCTACCTCGGCTTCACAGCACACATTGTCCATTGCCTATCCAACAAATTTCATCACCTTTCCCATCTCTTCCCTGCTCTTTCCTAGTAGAGTCCTGGACTTTGGCCCCTCTTCTGCTCTAGGATTGGTCTATACTAGCCAATGGTCTAAGGGAGGCACTTGGCTCTGTTCTGACCAATGAGGTCTAAGAGAAAGTCAGAAAAGGGGATGGCTGTGTGGGACGGTGGGAGACTTCCGTTCCTGAATAAAATGGAAAAGCTCCATAAAGACAAAACATGTTACCCCTGTCGCTTCCTTACTGCTTGGTATATTGATACAACGTTGTGATTCTTACAGCTATACCAACAGGAGGTAACAGTAGAAAAGAAAAATGTCAGGTCTTTGATGGTATCACTGAGCTGCTGAACCAACACTTTAAGACTTTTTGTTAAAGAATAAGAAATTTAGTATATTTAATTGAATTGAGAAAGATCAAAAGAAATTCTTTTACTTATACAAGATGAATCTTCAAATGCGCTGTGTAAAGCATTGTTCCTCAATTTGGGAACTCACAGGCTCAGAAGACTGTGAATACCCCGAATATCATGTAACTTCATGATAAATTCTTGTAGGAGATTGATAACATATTACACAGGATTTAATGTCAAGGTACACACACAATCTCGATCCAACAAAGGCATCTGAGAAATTCACTAAGCACGTCTTTAAACAATTGAATCTGTCATGTGCATTCTGAGAAGTCCCTGAAGAAGAATTTGCCTGACAGGATACAATGGCATTGGAGAAGCTATTATAGTCAATTCTATGAATCAGGTACCCTGATTCCCCAAGGCAATTTTTACAAGAGCAGGTCAATGGCTTATGTTTAAAGCTTTGTTTTAAAATGATAAGATGGATTTGAGAAAGGGTTTCCTTTTCGTTACAATACCTTTTAATACTACATTAAAATAAGATAGATGCTATTTATACAAAGGTACCTTTTGACAAAAGAGGATTTTATGACAAATAAATCTTAAAATGATGTATTAATCCATTTTTACTGCAGACCATTATAAATAGAATACAGTGTACTATGTGTAAAGAAACGATAAAGCATAAAAAGATATAAAGTTTTAAAATAACATGGTTGAATTTTACAAATCATATATATGATTTTTAGCCACTTCAAAGGATTCACCTCGTAAAGCTATGCCCTTATTATAATAATGCTCAAAATGCACTCTGCATATACGTCCTCGATGACAAATCCTTAACCTTCGAAAATAGAATTGTGCCTTGGAAACAAGACAAAGTCATTAAGTTGAATGAAGTTAAACTCAACTTGCCAAAAGCCTTTGCTCCTCACAGACCAATGGAACTCAACCCTCCCTCATGCCCTGGGTCGTGCAGCCAGGCCTCGCCGATGTCACACAGGTGGACGGATGCAGGTACCCTTCCCATGGCTTTTGCACGTCAAAGCCCCCATTCCTTCAAAATAGCCTCCCAGAGCCCAGGAGCCCTAATTCCCCCAAAGACTAAACTGAAGATCATTCCCTACTATGTGATTTAATTCATTGTCTTAAGTCCCCCTCAAATCCATGAGAAGAGCTTCATCTTCTTCTTCCCTTCGGCTCATCTAATCCTAATTCTATCTGTCACATCCAGACCACTCATTACACTGCCGTGCTTTTTACCTCACGATCTGTAGGAGTCATGCCTACACTTCACCAATGTCTTTTAGAGCTCAGCTTAGTCCAGTATCCTCAACTTAGGTTGTTTCCATATCTTGGCTATTGTGCAAAATGCTATGACGAACATGGGAGTGCAGTTTCTCTAGGAAATCCCTGTTTTCCTTTCCTTTAAATACCTGCACAGAAGTAGGATTGCTGAGTCATGTGGTAGTTCTATTTTTAATGTTTTGAAGAATCTCCATGATGGCTGCACCAATTTACATTCCCACCAACAGAACACAGAGGTTTCCTTTCCTCCATCCACATCCTCACCAACACTTGTTATCTCTTGTCTTCTTGAGTCTAGCCATCCTAACAAATATGAGCTAATATTTCATTGTGGTTTTGATTTGCATCTCCCTGATGGGGACTGATGTCAATCAACCTTTCAGTTACCTGTGGGTGATTGTTCTGTCTTCTTTGGGAAAATGTCTATTCATTTCCTCTACTCATTTTTTTTTAATCAGATTGTTTTGTTATTCCATTGTTGTTGTTGTTGTTGTTGACTTGTATGAGTTCTTTGTATATTTTGGACATTAATCCCTTATTAGATACGTGATTTGCAAATATTTTCTCCCATCCTGTGAATGCCTTTTCATTTGTTGATTCTTTCTTTTGCTGTGCAAAAGATGTGTTTCCCCTAATTTAGTTTGATGTGGTCTTACCGATTAATTTTTGCTTTTATTGATTGTGCTTTTGGTGTCATATGCAATAAAAATTGTTGTAAAGACCAATATCAAGAAGCTTTTTCCCCTATGTCTTCTAGAGGTTTTATAGTTTCAAGTCTTATGATTAAGACTTTAATCCATTTTGAGTTAATTTTTGTAAGTGATTTGAGTCCAATTTTATCCTTATGCATGGTTATTCAGTTTTCCCAACACCTCTTACTGAGGAAACTAGCATTTCCCCATTGAGTATTCTCAGTTCCCTTCTCAAATATGAATTGACCATATATGTAAAGGAACATTTGTGTGCTCCTGAATCTTTTTCATTGGTCTATGTGTCTGTTTTTATGACAGTACTACACTCTGATTAGTGAAGCTGCTTTGTTTCGGTCTCAGCCTCTTGATAGTGATGTTATGAGCTAGGAATGCCTGGCTCACTCCCCTGGGCCTTTACTGCTTGTAGAGAAACCCACAGATACTTCTCTGACCAGAACTAGTGTGGCTGGTCCATGCGTACGGTTCTTACTATAATTACAAGATGTAGCTCAGCAAAAAACAGCAGAGAACTTTGAAAAAACAAGGTTTATTTCTCACATGTCCTGGAGGGTGCAGGGCACACTTGGAACCACACAATGAAGTTATGAGGAGAGACAGACAGAGACAGAAAGGGGCATAGTCCTGGGTTCTAACTTTATTGGACTCATGCCTAGTGTTTCCGGAGTTCACTATTGGTGAGTTTAAAACATGGGAGCAGCAATTAAATTGCAGAAGAGGAAAAGCAAGCAGTCAATTTAGAAAGTCAAGACTTTCTTAAGAAGGGAAATTCATGCATTGGGCACCCAGGCTCTTTATCTAATCGTGTAGCTGGCAATGGGTTTATTCAAGATGGATGTCTTTGAAATGGATGCCTTAGCAGTCAGAAGCTTAATGCCCGGCACTTAAATTATAATTTAAAAAGTTGTCAGGCACTTAGCACTGTAACAGTTTAATATAGTTTGATATGAGGAAGTGCAATGTTTTCATCCTTGTATTTTCTCAGAATTGCTTTGATTATCTGAGGTTCTTCTTGGTTCCATACCAGTTTTAGGATTATTTTTTATATTTCCGTGAAAAATGTCGTTAGGATTTTGATAAACATTTCATTACATCTTTAGATGGTGTTGTGTAATATGGACATTATAATAATATTAATTCTGTGGATCCATTGACATAGGATATCTTTCCATTTGTTGGCACCATCTTTGATTTCTTCCATCAAAGTCATAGTTTTCAATACACAGAGATTTCTCCTCCTTGGATAAAACTTATTTCTCAATATTTTATTGTTTTGATGCTATTGTGAATGGAATTATGTACTTTATTTCTTTTTCGGAATTGTTCTTGTTAGTGTATAGAAATGCAACAGATTTTTGTATGTTGATTTTGTATCCTCCAACTGTGCGGAATTCATTTATTAGTTCTAAATTTTTTGGTGGGGTATTGAGGGTTTTCCATATGACATCATGTCATCTATAAACAGTGACAGTTTTAACTCTTCTTTTCCCATTTAGATGCCTTTTTTTTCTTTTTCCTGCTGAATTGTTCTAGCTAAGACTTCCAATACTGTGTTGAATAAAAATGGTGAAAGTTGGCAACGTTGCTTGTTTCTGATCTTAGAGGAAAATCTTTTTGCCTTCCACCACTGAGTATGACGTTAGCTGTGGGCTAACATGTCACATATGGCCTCCATTACACTGTAGTATGTTCCTTCCACACTCAATTTGTTGAGTGTTTTTTTGGTGTGTGTGAAAGGGAGTATTTGGTCAAATACTTTTTTCTTGCTCCTATTGAGATAATCATATGATTTTTATCTTTTGTTCTATTGATACGATACATCACATTTATTATTTGCATATGTGAAATATCCTTGCATCCTTGGTATGAATCTCACTAGATTTTGGCGTATGATCCTTTTAATATGCTTTAAATTTAGTATCCTAATATTTTATTGAGACTTTTTGCATTTATTCATCATCACATTGCATCTATTTTCTTATAGTGTCCTTATCTGAATTTGGTATCAAAGTATTGCTGGCCTTATAAAATGAACTTGGGAGTATTCACTCCTCTTCAATTTTCTGAGAGTTTGAGAAAATGAGAATTAATTCTTCCTTAAATATTTGATAGAATACACCAGTGAATTCATCAGAAACCATCTAATCCTGGGTTTTTCTTTTGGGGAGGTTTTTGATTGCCAATTCACTCTCTTTACTCATTATTAGTCTGTTCAATTTTCTACTTCTTCATGACTCAGTCTTGATAAATTGTATGGTTCTAGAAGTGTATCCATTTCTTCTGTTATACAATTTGTTGGTGTATAAGTGTTTATATTAGTCTCTCAAGGTCCTTTGTATTTGTGTCAGGATTTCTGATCTTATTTGAGTCTTCTCTCTTTTTTTCTTAGTTAATCTTACTAAAAGTTTGTCAATTTTATCATTTTAAAAAGCCTCTTTGTTTCGTCAATTGCTTTTATTGTTTTTCTGGTGTCTATTTCGTTTTGTTCTGCTCTGATCTTTATCTCCATCTGTCTGCTAACTTTGAGTGTAATTTGTTCTTCCTTTTCTAATTTCTTAGAGCATTGTTAGGTTATTTATCTGAAACCTTTTTTCTTAATATAGGGATTTATCACTACAAACTTCCCTCTTAAAACTGCTTTTGCAGCATCCCAAAGGTTTTCTTATATTTAGTTTCCATTTTCATTTGTTTCCAGATATTTTTTAATTTCCTTTTTTATTTCTCCTTTAGCCCATTAGTTGTTCAAAAGTGTGCTGCTTAATTTTCATATATTTGTCAATTTCTCCACGTTTATCCCGTTATACCCAGATCGCAGTATCCTCGCCGACCAGAGGCCACCGGGGAGACCGAGTCACGCATGCAAAGGCAAAGGGCTTTATTCGGGGCTCGAGCTCGGGCTCCCAGACCTCACCAACGCAGTGGATCCGTGCTGAGAGCCCCGAACAAGGGCAGAGTAGGGTTTTTATGGAGTTTGAGAAGGAGGAGTTACAGAAGTTGTGGCAGGGGAACAGTGATCCAATCATAATTATACAACATCATTGACAGCGGGTTTGACCATACACATTGTCTAGAGTATTCGTTACTTTTGGCGGGATCCAATTACAACGTTTAGAGCACCTTTAAACTCAACCAATCACAGAGCGAGCCTAGGGTCTTGTTCGGCGACTAACGGGTTAACTTTAACATCAGGTAACAGGGTCCTGTCTATAGTTTCTATCTCCAGGCCTCTCCCTTAACAATGTGGAGGGTGGTCGCCCGCCTTCCCTGACTGGGTGTTGCAAGGGTGGTTTCTCCTGCCTTGGGCAACGTGTAGCTGCCTGATAGTTTCGGGGAAGCTGGGACTCAGGCCTTCTAGTTTAGACGGGGAACCTAAAGCCTGTCATGGAGTCAGTTTGGTTTAGACGTTTAGACTTGTGTCCTCACAATCCTGTAATTGATTTCTAGCTTCATGCCATTGTGATCAGAAAAGGTACTTGGTATTATTTCAATCTTTTCAAATTTGCTACAGCTTGTCTTATGGCCTGACATATGATCTATCTTGGAGAATGTTCTGTGTGTGTATGTGAAGAATGTGTATTTATCTGCTTTTAGATGGAATGCTCTATATACGTTTGTTTGTTCCATTTGGTCTAAAGTAGGTTCAAGTTCAATATTTCCTTGTTAATTTTCTGTCGGGATGATCTGTCTATTGTTGAAAGTGGCTTATTAAAGTCCCCTTCTACTATTGTACTGATGTTTCTTTCTCTCCCATCTAACCTGTTTGTATTTGCTTACTATATTTCAGTGTTCTGATTTGGGGTTCATATATATTTGCAACTCATATCTTCTAGATGAATTAATCCTTTTACCATTATGTAACGACCTCCTTGTCTCTTGTTACCACTTTTAGCTTAAAGTCTATTTTATCTGGTATAAATATAGCTACCCCTATTCGCTTTTTGTTTCCGCTTGAATGGAATATCGTCCATTTTTTCACTTTAAGCCTGTGTCTGTCCTGAAAGCTAAAACAAGCCTCTTGGAGGTAACTTATAGTTGGATCTTTTTTTATTCAACCGGCCACGCTGTCTTTTGGTTGGAAATTTCAATCCATTTACATTTAGTGTAAATATTAATAGGTAAGGACTTACTAACGTCACCTTGTTGTTTTCTGGTTGTTTTGTAGGGTCCTTGTCTCTTCCTGTGCTGCTGCTTTCCTCTGTGAATTAATGACTTCCTACAGTGGAATACATGCATTCCCTACTCTTTCTCTCTTGTGAATCTGCTGTAGGCTTTTGCTCTGTGATTACCATAAGGCTTACATAAAATATCTTAGAGATATAGTAGTCTATTTTACATTGATAACAGTTTAACAATGATCCCATACCAAACCTTTACCTTTCTATCTTTCCCCTTAATTTAATGGTTTTGATGTCACAATTTACCTCTTTTTATATTGTGTATTTATTAACAAGTTGTTGTAGCTCTAGCTATTTTTAGTACTCTTCTCCTTTCACCTTTATACTAAAGTTAAATGGTTAACATTCCATCACATTACAGAATTAGAGAATTCTGAATTTATCTATATACTTACCTTCATGGGCATGTTTTATATGTTCTCATGTTTTCATGTTACTAATTAATATCTTTTCATTCTAGCTTGAAGGACTCCTGTCAGCATTTCTTGTAAGACAGGTTTAATGGTGACAAATTCCCTCAGCTTTTGTGTGCCTGGAAAAGTCTTTATCCCTCCTTCATTTCTGAAGAACAACTTTGCTGGGGAAAGTATTCTTAATTGGCAATAATTTTATTTCAGCACTTTAAATATATTATTCGACTCTCTCCTGTCCTATAAGATTTCTGCTGAGAAATCCACTGATAGCCATATGGGGCATTGCTTGTGAGGTACAAGTTTTTTTTTTTTTGTTTTTTTTGTTTTTTTTTCAGTTTTGGTTTTGGTTTCGGTTTTCTTAAGGGTTTTTTTGTTTTGTTTTTTGCTGCTCTAAGATTCTCACTTTGTCTTTGATTTTTGTCAGTTTTATTATAATGTGTCTTAGAATCTCTTTAGGTTGAATTTTGTTTGGTGACCTCTGAGCTTCATTAACTTGGATATCCAAATCACTTCCCAGATTGGAGAATTCTCAGCCATTATTTTCCTTTTCTTTTCTTGTCCTTTTTTTCTTGTAGTTGGCCTATATTAATTTCAGGTGTACAGCAATTATTTCTTTAAATAAGGTTTCTATCTCCTTTCTCTTTCTCTTCTCCTTCTGGAACTCTATTCACAAACTGGTCCTTCCAATGGTATCCCATAGATCACCTGGACTTTCTACACTCTTTTTCATTGTCTTTTCTTTCTACTCTTCTGACTGATCACAGGGTGGAGAGGAAGCTGAGGTGGTGGACGAGGCATGCAGAGCGCTAGGTGTGCCCATGGGCCAGTTGGGAGCATCTGCAGCTGAGGCATTCTCTGTGGCACATGGACAAGTTTCTCTAATGGGATCCATGATGCAATTAGGATATGTGTCCCTTGAATGTCCTCTGAAAGTTCTATTTGTCACTCTCCTTGCCTCTTCTTGCCTTCAGAACTCTGGATGGGATGACAGAGAAATGAGCCCCTTTGGCAGCCTCCATACAGCTGGAAAGCTGGGTGCTCACCCACCTCTCTCTTTCCCACAGGAGATATCATCTGCCTTAGCTGTGTCATCTTGGGAGAGGGATACACAGATAAAATCAAACTGTTCATCTTACCCACTCCAATGACTCCCAGCTTTATGTTTTTCCCAGTAAGGTGCTCCGAATCTCTCTAGAAACTGGGACTTACACAAAGGCTCTCTCAACTGTGAGTAATTGTCTAAGAGTGTTCTCCAGGGGATCCCAGACCACGACCAATAGGGGCTAGAGCAGTTTATAGGCCACTGCACATTCCACATCTGGGACTGAAGTCTGTTTACCTATTACCCAACGCATGACTCATCTTAGATCTTTTAGTATACGGTGCTGGATCCCACAGCTTTCTCAAAGGTACTTTTGTTCACAGATAGATCATGAATTTTTATTAAGGGCAGGGGGCAAAGACAAAAACATAAGACATTTTAGGCTGCCATGATGCTAAGGTCACTCCTGACCATTAGATTTTTAATTGGCTTTCTATACTGATCCTCTTTTAGGAAGAGAAGGTACTGACCATGCAAATTTAAGTGTCTTAGTTCAGTGACAGTTATATATCCTATAACAAATAGCAAATAATTCTTTATTTATTTGTTTGTTTTAATTTTTTACTGCTTTGTTTATTTCTGAGAGAGAGAGAGAGAGAGAGCGAGCGTGAGCAGGGGAGAGTCAGAAAGAGAGGGAGACATAGAATCTGAAGCAGGCTCAAGGCTCTGAGCTGTCGGCACAGAGCTGGATGTGGGACTCGAACCCACAACTGTGAGTTCATGGCCTGAGTCGAAGTCAGATGGTTAACCGACTGAGCTACCTAGCGCCCCAGCGAATAATTCTTAAATCTAAAAGTGAGCACTCAAAACAGTTGTGAACAAAAATGAAATAAGGGGTGGGGGGAGCACCTGGGTGGCTGAGTCAGTTAGGCATCCGACTTCGGCTCAGGTCATGATCTCACAGTTCGTGGGTTCGAGCCCCACGTCGGGCTCTGTGCTGACAGCTAGCTCAGAGCCTGGAGCCTGTCTTAAGATTCTGTAACTCACTCTCTCTCTGACCCTTCCCTGCTCACGCTTTCTCTCTCTCTCTCTCAAAAATAAATAAAACATTGAAAAAAAAATTTTTAATGAAATAAGGGCAAGTAGAGTAATACAAAGGAAAATCAGGGCATAGGCTTTAAAATCAGAACTGAGATTAAATTCTACCTGTTTCAGTTTATAAACTGTGTGACCTTGGGCAAGTCACTTGATCCCTCAGAGTCCTAGCTTCCTCATCAGCAAATGTGAATAGCAGCATAGGATTATTGGGAAAGCTAACGGTGATATATTTCTAATCCAGATGTCAGTTGATGCTATATTTCCTTTTCATGCTTTGACCCCTGGAAACTCAAGTCTCCAAGTTGCTCTGAGTCTCACTAGAGTTGAAATCCCATGGTCATCTTTCCTAAATTCTTGTTTCTAGTAAAAACTTTATTTCTTTCACATCCTGTCTCCCGTACAATGATTGTCTTTTCTCTAACTATGCCACCCCATAGGAAGTACAACTTCTTTCCTCTGATTTCTCCAAAACACCACCATTCACACAAGGCATTTGTGCTGAGACGACATTAACAGAATAATAAAAGACTTAAAAATAAATATTAAAAATATTATGAGTTATTTTCTGTTCCCAACCAACTTTTCTATTAAAATTTCTTCCACTTACTCCCAACGTTTTCCTCATACCTCTTTCTCCAAAAGAAAGTTTGAGTTACTTTTTCAAAGTTACTGCTATATTTTATTTGAAAATCAGTGTAATTACCTTTTCTTCTCACTCCCGGGGACATTTTTGTAATGCCCATAGAGGCCAATTCTAAGAAGAATTTGGTGGTCAGGAGTTAAAGTAATGTTGTTTTCTCTTAGCTACATTCCTAAAATTCCTGGAAAAGCAGGCATCCAATTAGTGGTAGTTATTATCATTATGTGTATAGATCCCCAAGGTAATGACCTTGAAATACTATTCTCTCTTGAGTATATAATAAATTCATTTATGTTTCTTAAAAAGTCAGTCCCCTTACTTTATGATTGCCCCTTACAAATTACCATTCCTGAGACCATAGAGAATAATTCAATGCTTTTGTTTTTTAGAGTACTAACATTACACTTTTACTTTTATCCCAACAAATGACATTTTTCCCCTTGCTTTGCTTCAACAATCACTTATTTTCCTGTTATTAGTTGTAATCTACTTTGAATTTCAGAGAATCTGCCCTAGGCACTCTCAACCTATATGCCTCCTCTTGAATTGCTGATACTACCCCAAAGGCCAGAGTATATTGTGTGGTCGAGCCCTAGGAAACGGTACATTCCACTCCCTAGCCACAGATATTGGTCAGGGAATAGACACGCTACCAAAATCAAGTGAATCAGACCAAATGAGACTTAATTCTAGATGCTTTCAGGAAAGCCAACTGTTACTTACTCCGCTAGCTTCAGGAAAAGTTGTTGACCCACAGTTTCTAGATGTCAGCCTTCACTCGAGAACTGTCTCCATTGAAAAGACACTCACGCCTTAGGGTTTCCCAAGGTAGCCTACATTTGATAACTCATTGATGCTGGTGGTATAAAGACTCAGCCACTTTGTTTCAACTTGGAACAACCCCGAAGGTCAGATCAGATCCTCCTTTTTGTTCTCTATTTTTGGTGATTGGTACCAAGACAGAAAACTGAAAGTCATCTTCTAGGTCTTCCCGTCCCTAACTCACAATATCCAATGAGTGCTTCTCATGCACCAAACCCTGTATCAAGTGCTTTGTTTGTGTTGCCTCCTTTATATCTCACCACTGACCCCAAGACAATGACCATTCTTTTTTTTTTTTTTTTAATTTCTAGGAGAGAGAGAGAGAGAGAGCATGAGCAGGGGAGGGTCAGAGAGAGAGGGAGACACAGACTCTGAAATAGGCTCCAGGCTCTGAGCTGGCAGTCAGCACAGAGCCCGACGCGGGGCTCGAACCCACGAACCCCGAGATCATGACCTAAGCGAAAGTCGGACGCTTAACCGACTAAGCCAGCCAGGCGCCCCGACAATGACCATTCTTATCTTCACTTTACAAATAAGAAAAATCCAATTTAGAGATATGTGCATTTTCAAGGTCATACATTGAGTAACTGAAAAAATAAAACAGATTGAGATGGACTTCTATCTGCTCTTAAGAGCCACACCCTGAACCAATTCTTTATACTGATTTTGCATCAGAAAAGCCAACACATTCTTTTCTTTTTTAAAACACATTCCTATTTTTTATTTTACAACTTTACCCACTCACTTTTGGAAAGGAATATTAATTATCCAGAAGCAATTTTGAAGAAAATGTTTTTGTTTGCCACAGGAATGGAGATTGATTCAAGTTACCTCGTGCATAGTTAACATGATGCATATGCTCACTAATAATGGAGACAGTGTGTCTTAGAATCTAGAAACAGACATATGGTCAGGCCTCTTGGAAAGACAAAATGGATAGTTAGCAACCAAGAAACTCCAAAGCCCAGCTTATCTGGTTGTTTTTCAGCTAGAGTTTGTTGATGTTCACTCTGGCTCTCATTGATTGACATGGCTCAGTTCTTTCCGTTATTTCTTTTTCTGGGTATATCTTTCCATTTATTCTTCTACTATTAACTCTTGTCTTCCCTCCCCATATTCCTGAAGGATAACATTCCTGGGTCAAATTCCTGAAGAGTAAATATTGTATTTGAGTAGAGTCTTCAAGTCAGACCTTCTCAAATGCTATTGGCTCCCTATGATTGTTGCCCTTGGGGAAGGTCCAGTGCAATAAACTGTGGCTAAGAATAAGAGAGTACAAAAGACTGGACACTTTGGGTACAGGAAATGGCCACCTATGCCTAGTGACATCCGATAAAGATGCCCTCAGCCAGCACTGGACAATAAAGAAGTTTCCCATTGAAGGAGACTGAGAACAGGCAGGTTTGACCCCCAGGTTTGCTCTGCCCGGTATACTGTGGAACACTTAACAGGAAGAGAGTGCATGTTTAAGTCTTTACCACTAGGGTCACACTTCTCATTCATTAGAAGAATTGATCTAGGGGCGCCTGGGTGGCTTAGTCGGTTAAGCGTCCGACTTTCGCTTAGGTCATTGTCTCGCGGTTCGTGGGTACGAGCCCCGTGTCGGGCTCTGTACTGACTGCCAGCTCAGAGCCTGGAGCCTATTTCGGAGTCTGTATCTCCCTCTCTCTCTGACCCTCCCCTGCTCACGCTCTCTCTCTCTCTCTCTCTCCTAGAAATAAAAAAAATAAAACATTAAAAAAAAGAAGAATTGATTTAGTTTTCTTTTTTGTAATCCCTACTTGTTGCTGCAGTTTCAAAGTGTGACATAGGTTAGGGCTTCAACTGTGTTTCTTATGTAGGCTTATAGAATATGACCACTGAAAGGGACCTGAAAGTCATCTACTCCAAGATTTTCCTCTATAGGAAATATGACATTATGAAATAGCCTGTGTTGTTTGCAAAGTGTACTAAATGTGATCAGTGTCAGAGGAATAATATGATCAGATCATTGTTTGAGAAAGATATTCTGGACAACAGAGTTAATAAGATAGTGAAAGAAAAGGGGCTAAAAGAGAGCAGTTAAGGTGCTTTGCAAAGTTTGGATGAAAAATATTGAGAGTCTTACTAAGAAGGAGGCAATGGGAGTGGAGAGAAGCACAATCCAGAGGTATTTGAATTAGGTAAAAACTAAGGAGCTAATGACAGTGAGATGATGGGGCGGAGTGGAGTGAGTGGCAGAAGGCTATGACATGAAGATAAGTCGTCATTTTAGGGACTAAGGCAAAAAGTACAGGTGGAACAGAGGACTTTTCTGTAGGGAAAGGATGGCATCTGACATACGAGTTTGAACATGAACATTTGAGTTTTCTTCAAGTGATCCATGTGGAACTTTCCAGAAGGAAGTATAAACCTGGGTTTAGAGCTTAGAATAGAGATTGGAACTGGTCATATACATTTGGCACCATATGGTCTACTCTAGCCTTTCCACTCTGAATAAATACTTCCAATAAAGAAAACATGCCAAAAATAATGTGCATTTATTTCTTTCCCTGATCTCCCAAATACAGGTTATCTCTTTTTTTAACTCCTTAAAATATACTGAATTGCTAAGAATGAAAAAATTTCCAAAAGATTACATACTAAATGATTTCATCTTTATAACATTTTTGAAAAAACAAAAAAGTATAAACTTTTAGAAACGGAGAACCCTTTGTTGCCAAGGGTTAGGCAGGGGGTGCTGGAGAGCAGTGGGTGCAACTATAATCATGCAACATGGGGGAGTTCTATGGTGATGGAGCTGTTTGTATCTTGACTGTGGTGATAGTTCCACCAACATACACTTGTGATAAAATTACATATAACTAAACATATACACATGTTAGTGCACACAAAATTGGAGAAATTAGAGGGGCACTTGGTTGGCTCAGGTGATTGACCACCCGGCTCTTGATTTCAGCTCAGGTCATGATCTCATTGTTCATGGGATTGAGCTCCGTGTGTCAGGCTCTGCACTGACGGTGGAGTGCCTGCTTGGGATTCGCTCTCTCTCCCTTTCTCTCTGCCCCTCCACATACACCGCTCTCAAAACAAGTAGATAAACTTTTTTAAAAATGGGAAAATTAGAATTAATATTGATGGATTGACCAATGTCAATACTGTGCTTGTGAGATTGTATTACAGTTTTCAAGATGTTACCATTACGGGAAACTTGGTAAAGGGTATATGGGATCTCTGTATCATTTCTTGTCACTGCATGTGAATCTGCAATTATCTCAAAATAGAAAGGTTAATTTTTTTAATGTTTACTTATTGTGAGGAAGGCAGGGGGAGAGGCAGAGACAGAGGGAGACACAGAATCTGAAGCAGGCTCCAGGCTCTGAGCTGTCAGCACAGAGCCCAACGCGGGGCTCGAACTCATGAGCCATGAGATCACGACCTGAGTTGAAGTTGGACACTTAGCCAACTGAGCCACCCAGGTGCCCCTAAGAAGGTTAATTTTTAAAAATAGTAAGGCAAGATAACTTGATGAAAAAAAATCTTATCTTTCTTCCATTTGCTTCCTTGGTTCACGAAAGGTTTATGGCAAGATCCTAGAAATAATCAGGCTTAAGGAGAAAGAAATGTCCTCCAAGTCTAAGAATATTTTGACCACACTGAGATAGAGTAGGGTGAGGAAATTTGGGGGACAAAGGAAAAAAAAAAAGAGAACAAAGGAGAAATCAAAAAGTCCTTAGAAAGCACCAGACAATTGGGACAGGAACAGGGGATATTTCAACAAAGATCTTCTTAGAAGGAAAGATATTGCTTGAGGAACCAAAAGTTATGTGGCAACTAAACCATGGTCCACAGACTACTCGACCTTCTCTAAGGTGTTCACGACGCATCTATAGCTCATGCTAGCTGTCATAACCTCCAGGGGCCTATGAGGACACCCGCTGGTTTGCAGCCAGCATGTTATTCAGTGAATGTACAACATAATGCTTATCCGTAACCTGATATTCTTTTACCTTGTCCAAATTACCCCCCACAATGTTACAACATATTGCTAAACCCAAATAAACGAGGGTGGAACCTTGACATCTAACGAATAGTGGTTTTCAAGAGGCGTGTTCTTCCATCTATATTTAGGGAATAATGTTAAACAAGGCCAACTTGAGACCACCACCTTCCATCCCCAGAAAGACTCAACCCAGCTAGGGTAACTTTCTGTCTCTATAGCGTTCATCTTAAGCCTTTGAAAGTCTGGATTTTAGTTTTCTATTATCCTTTATGTCTTTTATTGTGTAAGTCTCCTTTCAACATTAGTGAATTGCTTATAAAATTGGAGTCCAGCAAAGAGGTTTTTATGCATCCACAATAGTCTTGCTACCTTATATAGTGCACTAGAACTCTGTATGTTGTCTTCTGAACTTCCATTTTGGGTGACTTCTACCTATCCTAAGCCACATTATTCTCTATAATACCTGCCAATGAACAATAATTTCTTCTGATTTGGTTTTAATTTGATTTCCTCAGTGCTAATCTATATGTAAGATTATTCTAGGAATTATATTATTTTTTTCTTATTATGAAACCTGATATGTCTTCTATTACTTCTGCATCACCAGTGAGTTCTTCCTTCCTGTTAAGAATTAGCTCCAAAGTTCTACATGTTACAACTTCTATCTTCTTGGAGAACAAAGTCTCATCAAGGCAATTGAAGAGTTTATCAAAGCCCTACTTTTGGCAGAATAAGGCTTTCAGCAGATGTCTGGGTAGTTCAAGTTCCTTATCACAACCAGACCATATTTCTGCACCTGTTTTATAATTTGTGTGAGGAATGCGTCATTCCCTTCTTCTGACTGCCCAGCCATCCACAGTCATGATATCACATCTGTTTCCTTCCAGTTTACCCTTAACCAGATGTTCTCAGCTGTGTTTCCAAAATCAGGTTTATTAACTTTCTTCTGTAAGAAACTTCTTGAGAGACAATGATATTCTCCAACCATTTCTATTATGTCTATTTCTCTTGTAAATGTTTAATGTCACTTTCATTGCTGCCTATGGAATTGGGGATTCTTAGGGACACATGCGTATCAATTTGTGGTGAAATCTTTAGCTATGTTATTACTCTATGCAATAGTATGTAGTTACTCATAATCATAAGTGCCAATCATGACTTTCTTATTTACTTTTCCCTCTGACAGCTAGCAAATCCTTCCTCCTCTAAGGAGAAAGCTATACCACAACAGTAATTCTTGATCATATCAAAATTTTACGGAGTTCTTTGGGGACATTTCTTTCCCTTCAATTTTCACTTTTTAGAGGCCTTTTCTAACAGGTTGCTGAGACTTCTGTTTAAATGTGTTCTTTTCAGGCAATTGCTCAATGAGTCAGAATGAATGGAGTTTATAAAATGCTAAGAAAAATCATTCTCATCTAAATCATTGTTCAACTTGTTTGACAGAGAGCATACAAATTTAAATGGGGGAGAAAACCATCCGATTCTCTTCATGGCTCTAAATAACTAATTCTTAGAGGACAAATTGCATTATACAGATGAAGCAGGAATTTTTAAATAAAAAATAGTTTCATTGTTTTTAGCTAACGCTCCTTTTTTTCTTACCATTTTGATATAGGGTTTATGAGTGACAACATCTTTCCACAAGCTCCTCACAGATGTTAATGATCCAGAATGATAAAATTTTACTATAACCTCTTCTCATAACTTCTTCATATCTTTCCAAAAGCTACCTTGAAATGTTCTAATTCAATAATTGCTTATATAACACAAAGTGATTTGTAGAGTTTGTTTCGGGTTATTTTTGTGCTTGTCTTAAACAATATTCAAAAGAAAAAGAAAAAAATAACTTTTCTGTTACACTCATAATCCCGTGACAGTGTTTCCTTTAATCTTGTGATGTAGCAGTAAGAGTGGATGTTTTAAAATGAGAGCATTGGTGATACCCAGATAAAGGGGATTCTTTGTTTTCAAAGAGAAGAATCCTCTTGGTGGCCAATTTCTCCCCAAAAAAGTCATAGTGACAAGTAGGTAACAGGGAAATCAGAAGTCCAAGTAAGTAGGCGGTTAGTGTAGAACACCTTAGTCATCCAAGTTACCTGTTCTCACATGTGGCCAAAGCAGAAGCAGAGAGCACCAGAAAATAGCAAAGTGTAAAGAACAGAAATAATGTAAATACAACTAATTCACAATGAATAAATTCCAGGAAAAGCATCAAAAGCAACAGTGCAGTGAAAGGTAAGAAATGTAACCACAGTAGACAGAAAGGCTGCAAGAGAGAAAAAGAAAAAGAAAGGTAAGAGTACAAAAATATCAAGGAGAAGCAGCAAAGCCATAGTAGCTTAAAACTGAAAACATAATATTTTTTCAATCTTAATGGTCCCTTAACAGCCCAGGGTAGTAAGAAATAGACCAAATCGAGACATCCAGTGCCAGGTAGGGAAGGGCAAGTATCCAGTGTTCCAAGCCACAGTGTCCCACAAGGTAGAGTACACCTTAGCTTGGTTCAGAAAAGCTCCAATGGCTCTAGAAATTCATTCTCTGAGGCAAGGCCACGCAACAGAAGGTTCCAAGCAGAAGTGACGTCATAGTCGCAAGAATTCAGTTCACTTACTGCCTGACCCCAAGCAGCAAACGAGAGCTGAAGGGACAGGGGCTCCTTCTATATAAAGAGGGCTAGTCAAGAGCTTCCTGTTCTCAAAGCAACAAAACAGCTTCAAAAGGGAGTATGAGACAGGAGTCAAGGAATGGGCAACTAGATGTGAGCATTAGGCAAACACCCAGATAAGGAATGCGTTCCTAGAGCTCTTCTTCCATGTTCACTAGCAACAAGACAGTCTGAGAAGTAACTGCTTGCAAACTCTACCTATAGGTGATACAAAAGTTGCTTCAGACTTGGTCAGTATAAACTGAGAATTTAAAATGAAAGTGAATGAAAATAAGTTGGGATGAATCAACGGAGTCTAAAGACAACTTTTAGAAGGCAGAAAAGGAACAAATTGGGTCAAAGAAAAACAATGAATTAGGACCCAAGTCCAAGCCAGTGACCAAACTCTATCACTAGTGAAGATTTGTCATAAGGTTTTGCTTACATAAGTTTTTTTCTGGTTACTTCAACTCATCTTTCATATGATTTAGTAGAAATATGAAAACTGATAAAATTTAATAATTAATCATATGCAAATTATCTATAAACAAGTCACTATCTGTTTAAAGTTCCAGTTAAGAAGCCAAATAAGATATAGTTTATATTTTAAAAATGGGTAAATAAAAGTACTTCTGTTTTCCATAATGGACTGGGGGACATGGATCACTCCTTCCTGCAACAAAACACAAAAATCTTCCAAGCTATATTAGAAAAGCCTGAAAATTAATGAGCTAAGCACTCAGATCCAGGGGTAGAATAAGAAGAGTAAATTAAGTAAAAAGTAAAAAGAAAGAAATAATAAAAGGAGGACCATAAGTTATTGTAACAGAAAACAAATCAATAAATGAGAAGGACAAAAAAAGCCCAATTTATAAACACCTTGAGACACTGACAGATCATGGGGCGGAAAGGGGAAACACAAAAGATATCAGAAAAGAAGATAAAGATGACATAGACACTTAAAATGATAATAGGAAAAAAACAAACTTACACAAAAAAATTTTTTTAATTTAGATGAAATACCAATTGTTAGCAAAATACAGCTTAGAAAACTGACATAAAAATAAATGGAATTTAAAACATTCCCCGAAAGAAAACTTCAAGCCTAGGTGGCTTCAGCAGCAAGTTATTCTAAATATTTAGGAAAGAAATAACTCTAATCTTGTAAGAAATCTTCTAGACATCAGAAAAAGATACACTTTTCAGTGACTTCAGGAGGTCAAGGTAACCTTGGTCCCAAAACTGGACAAGAAAGAAAAATCACAGGCCAATCTCACTTATGAACAGAGATTCAAATATTCTAAATAAAATATTAGCAAACTGAATCCAACCCAGCTATACACAGAAATAATACAATATGACCAACTTTGATTTGTCCCAGGATTTCAAAGTTGTTTTAACATTAGAAAATCAATGTGATTCAGTGCATTTACTGAAGATTATGATGATTTGCAAAGAGGCAGAAAAAGTACCTGTTCAAATTCAACATCTTGTCAAGGTAAATATTAGCAAATGACAAAAAAAATCAGGCATTCTATGTAATGGT
Organism: Crocuta crocuta; assembly: GCF_008692635.1. Taxonomy (NCBI): domain Eukaryota; kingdom Metazoa; phylum Chordata; class Mammalia; order Carnivora; family Hyaenidae; genus Crocuta; species Crocuta crocuta. The sequence continues at coordinate 3,866,039 of NW_027527932.1, forward strand.
GAAACGTTACACATTTCATTCTGCGATTGGGGAAGGATGAAGATCCCATTGTTCTCTCTATTCAACATTATGCTGGAGACCTTAGGCAGTGCGGGAAGGCAAAGACCGAGTAAAAGACAACAGGATTAGAAAGAAACCAAACTTTTCATTATTCACAGATGACGTAAGTGTGTACAGAAAATCCCGAAAGTTTCCACTGATTATTAGGACTAATAAAGACACAGCAAGTTTTACCGATTCCAAATCAATAAACAAAAATCAACTGTGCTGGAGGTGTTCTGTTTCTTTACCTGGGTAGTTGCTACACGTTCATTTGCTTTGTAATAATTTGTCAAGCTGCCCATTCATGTTTTGTGCACCTTTTAATTTTTCTTTAATTGCTTTAATGTTTATTCTTGAGAGAAAGACAGAGCACAAGCAGGGGAGGGGCAGAGAGAGAGGGAGACACAGAATCCTAAGCAGACTCCAGGCTCTGAGCTGTCAGCACAGAGCCTGATGCGGGGCTCAAACTCTCCAGCAGTGAGATTGTGACCTGAGCCAAAGTCAGATGCTCGACTGGCTGAGCCACCCAGATGACCCGGCACCTTTTTATTAACCCTTACCCATTACCAGGACCTTAAAGATGTCATACTCTTCCTAATAGGACCTATCCAGTTAGTAGAGAGGAAAAGTATATTTAACACTTGCACTCTGAAAAGTAGCAAGGACACATTTAGGAAAACATTTAAAACCTTCCTTAATGGATACCCTTGATGCTCACAACTTGGATTAATTCCTTTCTTATTTTAATGTTTAAGTTTTCCTTTAAAGCAACAATTTCCTTTATATCAGTTACAATAGACCCTGTAAGAGTATGACAGAAGCTATTTATCCATCAAAGCATACTACTTTCCCTTAGATATTTTCCCTTAAAATAGACTTTTACTTAACAATTCTATGTACCTAGCTTTTAACCAAAATGATCGGTATATTTTACTTGGCACTTCATGCATGGATCCATACATTAGCCTTTCCCCAAAGGAAAGGGTCACTCAGAGGGAAAGAACGATTTGATAAACCTATATAGCAAGTCATTGTCAATAGAACTGAGATGTCCTCTTAAAGACAAAGTATAACAATTTCTTTTCATTCACGGATCAATAGATAAAAATAAGCTGGATATTTATGGCACAAATAAGTACTATTTGATTCACTTATTGCTGGTTGCATTGAACATTGTTAAAATCCATTGGAGGCTCAAAGAGCCATTAGCAGAGGGTAGCAGTCACAGCATCCCCGTCATTGGGCCTAAAAGCAGAATAGAAAAGCAATATCAGACCTCATGTAGGGATACAGTTTAGAACTCTGGCAAAACTCCCATATTCCTGGGGTACCTGCTTCCTTTTACAAAAACACCATGTGCTTTAAATGCCTGAACCACTTTTCATCTAAAAAATACCATCCACTACTGCACAGTTATTGTAATAACCTGTATTAGATGTTCATTAGACATTAAAAATACAAACACTGACATTTTTTGCCTTACCTGTTATGGCACAAGAAAGCATAAACGAGTCTGTCAAGTAACAAAAGAATTTTGTTAAACATCCCAAAACTAATCTGTTATTATTCTGCCTGTCAGGGGAAAAAAATCAGAAAACACAAATTCATATCATTTTCTATTAACCAACTAAAAATAGAGGATAAAATGTAATTCCACTAGAAAAATGAATAAGTACTTGAAAACCATCACATTCTATAAAGGTCTAGCTTTTGGAAACTGTAACCCTGTCATTAAATTATTTCCCCAAAATCCATTCACACAGTCATGTGCTGAGTCTAAGAGGAGGAGGAAAGATCATTTTTTTCCCCAAATTTGGTATCCAGCTTTCTAAAAAAAGACAAAGGCACATTTTATCATCCTGGAAAAAGTGACTTCAGTGAAGCAGATAAAGTGTCTAATAAGGGCCTAATTATCTCATGTTGTGATTCTTTTTAAATCACTTTTAACCTCAGGAAGAATTTTAATTATCTTGTATAATAAAGTCTTTCCTTATTTCACCCCCTCTAGGAGAAAAAGTCACATTAAACCTTATTTTTGTCAAAAGATAAGAGCAGTGTTAAGTTTAAATTGATGTCATTATGAAATATTCGATACCAGGATTACAAATTTCAACTTTAGTAATTATTCGATTGGTCACAAAAAGAGTATCATTTCACCACTAACTCCTAGAAAGAGGCCATCGTTGCTCTCAGCATGCATGTGATACACCAGGGACCGTGGGGAGAGAGGAAAATGTATTCTTTCTATTCCAGTAGAGTCTTGTGATTCCAAGGTTAAATTATTGAAGCAGTTTGGGAGGTACTTTTTAATATGATTTTCAAAAAGTTTTCTCCTCATTATCAACTCTTTAATAAACACTTCAAAGTTTCTGTGAGCTTCTCTATTGGGAAAAATATTAATTCATGAGTCTCCTTCCCAAACCCACGCTCAGGTCTCTCGTTGGGATTCAAGAACTCAAGAAGAAAATATATGCAAGCGTCTGCACATGGAAAGACAGTTTCCCTTCTTCTTTTTTTCTATTTCTCCTACAAACGCACTGCCTTCATGCGTGGCACACAACCTCTATCGTGCAATGTGATTCTGGCATGAAGCACAGACTCTCCAACTTGAGGAATGGGGGTGGGGGAAGGGGAAAGCACTTCTGAAATAGGATGCTAATCTCTTTTTCCCCTCTTCATTCCCAGTCTATTTAAAGCAACAGCAATAGTTAGTGTTGACTACATGCTAGGCATTGTGATAAGCACTTTCCAACACATTTATCTCATTGATCTTCACAACGACTCTATCCCCATTTACCAATGAAGAAATGCTCAGTGGCTTTGCTGTGGTTATGGAACTACTAACGGGTGGCATTTATATGCATCTCTGTTCAAATACAGAATCCATCCATTTAACTACCACACCAATTGTAACACAACCCTTTATTTCGACAGAGAGAAGTAGCTGCAATGGGGATATTCATGATGCCCTGGAAAAGCATGGAATGTTTCATCTACTTACACATATATGTAGTCATCTTCGACCCTTGCCACAAAAATGTGTTTGGGTGAAACTTTAAAGCAACCCATTCTTCGTGTTAAAACTTACGCTGGGGAATTAAATAGATGCAGAATTCAATCGTGTGGCATTGTACTTAAAGGAACTCGAGTTCTCCTTGGCTGACTCCAGTAAAGGTCCATGTCTTATTCTGGTCAACTCTCATGGGCACCTTCACAATGTAGGGCGCTGCAAATTGTCAGGAGTGCTGACATCCCACAGAGTCACCTTCGGTGCCAGCCTCTAGCCTAGGGCCTCGGAAAGGAAGAGTAGAGGGTTTTCTGACCCCAGGCATTATTCTGTGTCAGGCATGATTCTAAGGATTTTACACATATTAACCCATTTATTAAAACCACTTACGACCAGTCATTTAGTACGATTGTGTAAATAATGTTGCTTTAACCCGTGTTAGTTTTGTACCGGGAGGGTTAAAACACTGCCTCGTAATCTTTTTTGAACTACTAAGTTGATTAGGAAGCCCGTTTTTCATTTCAGTCAACACAAAGGTAAACTTCAGACAAGTTGACCTAGCTAATCTGTTAAAATCCAGACGGCAGGGCCCCACTGCCACAGCGTATGATTCAATAGGTCTGGGATGATGTCCAAGAATTTTTGCTTTCCCTAGGTGACACTGAGGCTGTTGGTATAGATACAGCCAAAAGGGCTTAGCTTGCAAAGATGTGGTAAACCCCACTTAAAGAATATAGACCCTTGGAATCTCTAGGGAGTGCAAGAGAATGGCTTACAAGAAAGGGTACACCTTTGATTTTGATTAGAATCATAGAAAACAACGTCTCCGGATAGTTATCATAATAAGATTTCCAAAAGTCATGTAAGCAGACGGAGCTTCAGCTGAAATTATGTCATATTGAGTTTGCGCAGCTCCGTGGAGGAAAGAGATGCTGTGTTCTGCTGTGTTCTCTGTGCTTGGTGGGGCTTCCCAAAACAAACCCCTTCGAAAAAGAAAACTTTGGAGATTTCAGGCCAATCTGATATTTAGATCCACTTTGAGAGAAATGAGAAGACACCCAAGAAAAGGTCTCACAGGCATCCATCTCTCTGGCCAGGAGGAAGGGACGCAGAGATGATGATGAGAGATGGGCTCTCTGAAAACAAGCCCTACGAAGACCCTGCCTAGCTGACTCTTCTAACCCATGCAGGGTAGATCCAAGCAGAGTAAGGGCACCATTCCTCAACTCTGGACAGCTTCTGACTGTGTAATGTGAGAAGGTGGAACATGGCATTGTGATCAATACCCCATTCCTCTTCCTCCGTGGGTAGTATTTCTCAGAATCCCTTCAGTGCCAGAGCCAACTTCAAGGGCCTCTACGGAACATGATTATATCTTGAGCCTTTCAAGTTCCGACTGTGAGACTGCTTTGTAGGACATGTTTTTAAAATAAATTGTTACATGTTTTGGTTTCTACTGGTGATTCTCACTGCCTTTGCTAGATAGATTGGTTATTTTAAAAGTCCTGTTTTAACCACAAATGAGCAATTCAATTCTATCTTCCATGCAGGAAAAGAGATTGTTATTGTTATACTAAAAGCTGATCTTTTCCTATTCTTCTAAGATTATGTTGGATTGGGAAGGGTGATCAGTTACTTCCTCTCCATTCCTTCCCTCTGAGAAGGACCTGGCACAGACAGAGAGCCAGAGTACCACCAGCAGCCACAGGACCTTAGCACTAAGCTCAAATATCTAACAAGGCTCTTTAAGAAAAAGGAATTGCACCCTGAAAGTCTCTCCGAGTGAGTGTCCTCACATCACCAAGCATTCCTCTGTGAAAAAAGGGACAGCAGGGTTCAAGCTGTGAGCTGCAGGGAGGCAGTGGTCCAGGCTAAGCTAGTAATTCTACCATTATTATTTCATTTACTCATTGAGCAAACGGTTATCAAAGGCCACTGTTTACATCAGTGTATATACCAGTCTACCAGCACAGTGCTGAACTCTGGAAGTACATGAAGGAAAAGAGACACACAGATGGTCCCCTCATATACTTTATATTCCAACAGGAAAACCAGACACTAAACAACTACATGCATTACTAACTAATCGTGGTTGTAATACGGTTTGTGTCTACAGTCTGAAGGGCTGAGCCGATCCTGAGATCAGGAAAAGTTTCCCTAAGGAACTGACATCTAGACTAAGTCCTAAAAGAGGAGTGGAGTCCTCTGCTAAGGATACAAGCAGGGAAAAGGTCTTTTTGAGGCCCAAATGGGGGAGCATATTGGGGTATTTGAGGAACTAGCAGAGGGCTGTGTGAATGGGATAAAGTCAGCAAGACGCCCAACAGGAGACGGGGTCCCTGGGAGTTTAGGGAGCTCAGCCAGGGGCCCACAGTTGAATATGATGCTTCTCCAAGCATCAAGGACTTTGTCCAGAATAATCGAAGTGCTACCCTCTTATCCACTTTTTTAATCCAAAGCATCTAGCGTAGTGCTTGGCAGAAGAAGATGTTCAATGAATGTCAGTTGAATAATGAATAAATTAATCAGAAATGTAAGCATGTGTGTAAAATCTATCTTTCACATATTGGAATCTGTGCTCTGGTCCATTTGCTGCAATATTGCAAAATCATATAAGTGTCTGGGTTTCTTGAATTTGAAAAGGCAGCCTAAAATAATTATTGAATTCCGAGCCACTATTCTCTCCAGCTAATTCCCAATGTAGCATATGCACTCTTATCCAGCATTTCTGGATCTCTGTCCAAATGAAATAAGGATATTTTCAAAAGACATATTGGAGCCTTTATGCCATATCAGACACCAGAAAATTCTAAAATTTTTATTTACAAGAGCCAGAAGAGATAATAGTATCAGAAGCAGCTGAAAACAAAATGATATGGATGATGGAATAAAAGACCTCCTCCCTATAAAATCTTTCCACTCTTGACACGCGTTTTTTTTTTTCTCATCTGTCCCCATCTCTGAAGGCATTCAGCCAAAACCTTTAAAATTTAAAAGCAAGATAGACCTTTTTAAACAATTGATGTTTATTCATTCACTCTATTCATGCTTTTATACATCCGTTTATATTTACTGAGCTGTTATCATGTATCAGGCACCGAGCTAAGCATAAGAAAAGTTAAAATGGATGTAATATTATTCTTTGCTGTCAACAGTGTCAGAAGGAGTCAACAGGCAACAAGTACTGAAGTGTCTCCGATAGAAAATTTGGACCTGAGGGCAGTGGAGACTCCAAAGAAGGAATAGTCTGTTCCATCTGCGGTGAGGTAGAAAGGGAGCCCGCTACACGGAAATCCAGATGGAAGACTCGCACAGAGAAGCTGACATTTTCCTAGGTGTTGAAAATACTCACCATACAACCAAGGGGCCCAGAGGGGTAGCATATAGGGCAGGGAAACCAAAGCAAATGCATGAGGATCCGAAATAGCTTGGGACGCTCTAAGGACTGCAGATGGCTTGGTGCGGAAGAGCAGGGTTTATGGTAGGAACACCCATTCCTACCTCATCCTAAACCTCTTGTGTTGAGAGGAGGACAGCTAGTAACGATTTTTTTTAATGAAATGTATTTTTTTAATGAAATGTATTTTTTAATTTTTTTAAAATATTTTTATTTATTTCTAGGAGAGAGAGAGAGACAGCGTGAGCAGGGGAGGGTCAGAGAGAGAGGGAGATACAGACTCTGAAATAGACTCCAGGCTCTGAGCTGGGAGTCAGCACAGAGCCCCACGCGGGGCTCGAACCCACGAACCGCGAGATCATGACCTAAGCGAAAGTTGGACGCTCAACCGACTAAGCCACCCAGGCGCCCCTATTTTTTTAATTTTTTTAATTTTAATTTTTTTTTTTTACAAATAGTTTATTGTCAAGTTGGTTTCCANTGGACACTTAGACTCTTTCCATGTTTTGGCTGTTACTAACGATCTTTTAGTAGGGGAATGATAAAGCCAAGTGTTTTATTTCCAAAAAGTCTCTCTGGGGACAGTGTGAAAAGTGGGTTCAGTGGAAGTTGGGACTAAAGATGATTGTCTAGGCAAGAAATCATGCAGAGTTAGAACTGATAGAACTAAGATGGCTTCCTGAAAACGTTGGTCTAAAATAAAAGGATAAGTTAGTACAACTTTTATTCTTCTGTTAATACACTGGTACCTTGGTAGAGAATCATTCACGGCCATAGTTGACCAGACTTAGAGGTCATCCAATCTGATGCCCTCATTTGCTGAAGAATCTGAGACCCAAGGAAGTAAAGGTCACAGAGCTAAGCAGGGCAGAGCAGACCTAGCCGGCCTCAGTTTGCGCCAGCTTCCCTGAAGGCACCTGTCTCTTCATCTCTCACTACTTTATTAATCAATTAGTGACGCGCTGTCAAATAGTACTACTAGGATTCTAGTCTAAGGAACTGTGCAAACCATCATTTCATTTTATGTTTTGTGCACTCATGTGTTTACGTTACTTTGTGCATGCCTAAAATTATTTTCAAATTGTTGACAGTGCTCCTTTCTGTGAGACCCAGTGGACAAAGACCATAAAAAAGGCAGTGATCGTTAACGTTTATAAACTCTCCTTCATACTCTTCTTTAGCTTCTTGGGTTGTGGTGATCTAAAGGAGTCTTCTGCTTTACAAAAATTATAGGCCTGTGTTTGAAATCCACTCGCTAGCTGTGTTATCTTTGGTAAGTCACTTGATCTCTTTATGCTTCAATAAAATAGGCGTAATAACAGAACCTCTCTGATAGGTCTGTGGAAGTCTTAAATGAGTTAATGTACTAAGATAGTGCTTGACGTACGGCAAAGACGATGTGAGCATTGGCATTTATCAGCACAGATAAACAGGTTCAGTAGCCATGGGGTAGTCCAAAGTGGGACCCTAACAAAGACAAGGCCTATCTTTGATTATATTTCACCTGACATTTATCTCTAGTTGCTTCCAACCTTTCATGAATCTATTAGGATGTTTTATATGAGCAAGTTAAATTTGGACGAGGTGATTCTCCCACTCCATTTGTTTGTGATTATTTTCTTCTGACTTCCTAACCCTTCAAGTGCTATCTCTTCACATTAAAGAAATAGTGTTGTACTATTTTGCCAGAATCGTACTAAACTTACCTGAAGATATCACAAACTCTGCTGAACGTTTGCTAATGATACAACTGAATTTCTTCAAATAATGAGAAATCCATTCTCATGTTTCGTGAATCTAGAGCCAAATGCTCATTTTTATTATTCTAACAAGAGATATCCATTTGTTTATCAATAAACAGAAACTGAGGACACATTACATGGTGGAGATGCCATCATAGCTAGGAGATGCATTCCTAGCTAGGAATGCAGGGATACTGCCTCAAGGGACTCGCCACTTTACAGGGGATTTGTTCACGGCGCTCCTGTCCACAGAGTAGACCTACTGGGTGCCAGGCCCTGTTCGTGGGAATGGTGTACAGTGCTGAATGGGATCAACATAGCTTCTGCCTTCCTGGGGCATCGGGTCTAAAGAGGCATAGGGATTACAAATAGGGAAACAAAAAGGCACATAATTACAAACTGAGAAAAGGCATATGTGGGAAAAGAACAGGTTAAAATTACAACCTCCCTGCTCCTCCAAGGGAGCACTTCTGTGTAAATAAAGTGAGATGAGACAGCCACTATGAAAAAGTCATGACTAAGGGGAGACCAGCCCAGGAGGCTGCCATAAAAGGAACAGAGGAAAAGATGGTCAAAGTAGAGGGAAAAGTATAAGTGAAGACCCCATGATGGAAATATTTTAACTCTGTTCAAGCCAAAGAAGCAGCCCAGTGTGGCTGGAGGGAGGGCGGCCGGGCACCAGATGAGAATGCAGACGTAAACAGGGTCACAGCCTGCAGAACGTTGCAAGCCGTGGCCAAGACTATGTATGGTATCCTTAATGCAGCAGGAAGTCAGTAACAGCTTTTAAGAAGTGATGTGCAATGTACATGTTTTAAGGTTCCACTGGAGGCGGTTTTAGGGATGGAGGGTTGAACAGTAAGATAGATGGAGCCAGAGAAAGCACTGAGATCATCAGGCCGCCCATCCCACTGCCCTCTCCACGGAGCTAATGCTAGGAAGGTCAAGGGCAGTTGAAAAGAAGGGGAGGAATTCGGGCTCCTTTGCAAAGAGAATGTGTGATCTCGCCGATGAAGTAGAACTGCAGGCTGAGGAACGGGGGGGCATCAAGGACGATGCCCGTGTCTGTGGCTCAGGCGGGTAAGTGGACAGGAATGAGAAAGATTGAGGAGGAACTGGTTTCATGAGAAAAAAAAAACTGTCCATTTTTTTATTCAGTCTTGCACAGAGAGACCCTTTTGTAAATAATTACCTTGTAGTAGTTAGGTCCTAATAGAGTTCCAGATGACTAATGCAGAAGACAGCTTTCTGTACCCTGACGCACACCGAAGGACGTGAAAGGGAGGGTTGCCATCATCGCCAGATCACTTGCTTCTCTGCATAGTGGGCATCCATTACTCAGTGTGTCCTGCAGAGTAACTCTAAGAGTTGATGATATTGCAAAGAAATGTCGTCTCCTCTCCTACGAGCCTGAACTTTGCTTGGTACTAGTATAAGCTGCCCAATAACGCAACTGAATCCTTAACAAATCTGACATTAGAGCCTGAAATGAAATGAATAGCTGTCTTAAAATATCATGTTATACTGAAATGTGGGTATGTCTTCAGAGCTATGTGGCCACCCAAACGATTAGCCTGACTGAGGATAAGTGAAATGGGGAGTGTGGAAACAGAGTCAAAGCCCCCAAAATGATTAGCCTTACTCAGTGACGCCATTCAAATTCCCTTTACCAATCACTGGATCAGGGGCGGGCATGCGATCCCGCCCTAGTCCATTCCAGAGAAGGAAAAGCTGAGGGCTTTCAGGAAAGTTCTTCTTGGTCCGAAGAGGGAGACACAAGGAGAGACAGCCCTTTCTTGGTCCCCTGGACACTGCCACCTCCGGAGCTGCTGCAGGAATCTTGCTCACAACCTAAGAATGAAGCCAACACAGATGAAGGCAGATCCGATAGAAAGCACGCAAGGTAAGCAGGAGCCCCTCATCCTTCCCTGCATCCTGTGCGATTCTCCAGCTTCCTGTTACACAGGACAATGACAGTCCTCATTGTCAAGCCAGTTTGAGTAAGGGCCTTCTCTTGCTGACGCTAAATCTGTCCTCACTAATAAATATGGCCCATGACTGGGGGAAATGATCAAATCATTGGACACACAAGTCCATGAAAAAATAAAAACTCGTGTGGGCTCTACTCTGTTCTCTAATGCTGAATATACCTACTTTTGGGAAATATGTATATTATCTCAAGAGTTTATAAATCAAGGTGACTAGATTCAGTTTAATAAGAGAAAAATAGCTGTCAAAGGATTAAAATACTTTTCAACAATGTTTTCTATGGAATTAGAGACTCGTTTTCAAAAGAGAAATAAGTGAATGAAATTCACAAGATGTAAAAAAATATGTGAGAATATAAAAAGTAAGAACATATTGAAGACCATGTATTAGTAAATAACCCCTGAAAACAAAAAATAAAAATAAAATAAAAAAGTCAACAATAAAGGAGATTTCCTTTCTCTCTCTCTCTCTCTACTGTCTTCATTTATTAGCTACCAAGTCAGATGAAAGGTAGAAATGGTGCTATTGAAGTTAAGAGGGGAGGGGCGCCTGGGTGGCTTAGTCGGTTAAGCGTCCGACTTTCGCTTGGGTCATGATCTCGCGGTTCGTGGGTTCGAGCCCCGCGTCGGGCTCTGTGCTGACTGCCAGCTCAGAGCCTGGAACCTGTTTCAGTCTGTGACTCCCTCTCTCTCTGACCCTCCCCTGCTCTCTCCCTCTCTCTCTCTCTCCTAGAAATAAATAAAACATTAAAAAAAAAAGAGGGGAAAATTATTTGGAGGACACCTCTGATGTTGTAAACAGCAGGGAATTGTCTGAGCATCAAAAATGTCTTTGGACGGTAGGTTATAAAGACAGAGAACTCACCGGCCTTGTGATCCCCAAATCCTGAAACAGGTAAGTCACTAGAGCAGGGAGAGATTCGTGTGGATCACCAGATAAACAGAGCATAAATCAAACTATATTTTGTGAGGGCTGAGGACCCTGAGGACAGAAAGGTCGAGACCGGAAGCAACAATACTGTCACCGAAAGAAGTCTGCCCTTCCCCCTTCCATGGCGCCATGTCGTACGCAGGCCTGGCTCCATTCTTCACCAGCCACCACCCTAGGAGGAAATTTCAGTTTGCACTGTGTGAGTCTGTACATTTTACATTTTGGCCACTGTAGAGCTAGTCTGTTTTCCCGGTTATTTTCGAAAATGTCACCTTAGGTATAAAGATTATAGTGGTTAGAATATGTTTGAAATATTTAACCTCTCAAAAACATCAAGTCTCAAACTTATCATCTTCTAGAAATGAATGAAACAGGTTCCTATTTTTTTCCTCGTTAGTTTAAAAAAATGTCCCTTCTTTCCCCTGTTTCATACTATTTGTGGTAACTACAGTTTATTCTTTGAACAAGTTTCCCACTAAGCTTAGTCAAAGGCACCCACATGAGTGCTCATGTGTGCAGAAATATACATGAAAGACGTGATTTACTGCAAGCAAACCCAGGAAAAGAACAGATTCACCTAGCAAATAAATTAAGGGATGTCTATCATTTCATAAAATTAGCCATTATGGGAGCTCTTTAAATACCGAGCTTCTCTGATGAATTTTCATAAAATTATTAATTCATAAACATTGCTTTACATAACACGTCGCTGCTCTTTCAACTGCATTCACATGACAGCACCAAGCCTTTTGTGACGTGGAAGGTACAATAAAACCTCAATTACCTATGTAACTGATCATCCTTTTTGAAGAATAGCTGAACACATTTGATTTTTCACCCCACAGGTGAAACAGTAACTGTGAATATGACCAAATAACCTAGACTTTGAGAGACGATCGAAAGTCAGACTATCTTGATTTTTTTTCTCCTTTGGAGTCATAACAAAACCACAGCCTGTTCTCTCCTAGAAAAAGTGATGACAATCAATGTGCCGAGTGGTTGTTCCCAGAGTGGGAACGAGATGAAACTTGGCTGGGGGCTTCTCTTCTCTCTTTTGCTTCCTGTGATGGGCACCCCCTGGCCCTGACTTCCATGGGGGGCGTGGGGGGAGCAGGAAGGCGATGGGAGTTTCTATTGCTTTCAGAGCTGGAGGTGGCAGTATTCACAGTGCAGACAAGTGGCACCGACGGGGAGGCCACCCCCGGAAGGCGGTTGTCGGGCCCTGTAGTGTGCACCCGAGCAGGGCGACAGCAAGGACACTGACCCCCTGGACCTAAGACGGGAGGCGCCCGCTCGCTGAGGTCAGCGGGACATCGGACAGGAAGGCCCGCTGTGCCCGCGGATCGCAGGCCGCCCGGGGCCCCAGCAGCACAGGCTGCAGCAGCGGGGGTGTGAGGGCCAGAGCCGAGCAGACGTAGGTTCGCCAGGGAGCTCGTGGGACACCGGTGAGGCCTCGCCCGAGAGGAAACCACGGAACTCCCGGGAAACGCTTTGAAAGAGACCTGTTTCTATCACGGGAATTACTGGGAGATCTTACGGCAATTACATGGATTTGGGGCCTTTTCACTCAACTATTCTCTTTTTCTGAAATGTTCTTCCAGAGAGACACGTCTCAGCTCATCTCAACGGCGTTGGGTCTCTGTTCTAATATCACCTTATGGAGAAGTATTTCCCTGACCACACAGCACCCATCCTGTGCACCCTTTAATTTCTCCAGTGCACCCTCACACCTGACATATCAAACATTATATATATTGATTGATTGACTTGTTTGCTGAAAGTTCTGCAGGGCAGGAATCTGTTCTTTCATTCTCAGAACTTAAGAGTTGCGCCTGGCACAGAATAGGCACTCAATTATCATTTGTTAGATAAGCAAACAAATCCACTCCACACTGCGGCATAATGGTCTCTCAGTTCTTCGTCTCGGTCTAGCTACTCCAACAGTCACATCTGGAACCTTCTCACCACCCATAATCAACTGTCCCACCCCCACATCTCTCTCCTCTACTGGCCTGTCCAACATTTCCCACCACAAACATTCTTCAAACTCACTAAGGCTCCTTTACTCCCTCCAAACTTCATCCTTCAAGTCCAGCTCTTCGCTTCAGGCGGCTCAGCTTCCATGGAAGATTGGTCAATAACATTTCTTGAAGCTCTATATTTTGGTTGTCCTGCCCTGTTCGCCCCCATTCCTGGGTCGTCCAGCTCTCCACTTCTCTGTGCCTGTACCCTACAGCTGAGCATTGCTGAAGAGAGTCACACAACAGAGCCAATTAGCTAATATGATTAAATTCCATAGCCAACTTCACATGGGTCCTTAAACCTCCCATTTGATACCTTTACTTTCACTACATTATATCTCCTCCTAGTTTACAGAGACAATAGAAGTCAGCATATGGGAAACCCATCGTCTTTCCAATAGCAAACACACAGGCCTACTCATTTCCCATACAACTTTCTTATCAACTCGGATCCCATTCTCACTTACTTTCTGAGCAACTTACACTATCAACCATCCTTTGTATATTCGTGTTCTTTCCATGATCTTATATGAGCTTTCTAAACCCCCCATCACAAAGTACTACCCACTGGTGACATCAGTGACAAATTTGTTCTCTCACAGTCTGGAGGCCAAAAGTCTGAGGTCAAGGTGTCATCAGGTTTGGTTCTCCTGTGGACTGTAGATTATGTCCCATGTCTCCCTCCTAGCTTCTGGTGGTTTCCTGGCAATCTGGCACTCCTTGGCGTGTTGAGGCATCGCTCCAATTTCTGTCTTCATCTTCACATGGCATTCTCCTGTGTGTGTCTCTGTATCCAAAATTTCTGCTTTTAATAAGGACACCACAGTCATATCAGATTAAGACCCAGTCTACTCCGGTATGAGCTCAGCTTAACTCATTACATTTGCAATGAAGCGACTTCCAAATAAGGTCACATTCTGAGATGCTGGAGGTTAGAAATTAAATACATGAGGTGCCTGGGCGGCTCAGTCAGTTGAAAGAAATTACATACATGAAATTTCCGGGAGGCCAATTCAACTCATATCAGATCTGCATCCTGCCCATTGGCTTTCAAATATGCTTAAATCTCTCCTCTTAAAAAAACTTAACAGACCTTATATTTCATTCTATATTCTGCCCCCATATCTGCTCTTGTCTTAACAGTCACTTTTTAAAACATTGTTTTCTTTACCTGATGTCTCCATTTCTCTATTTCCCGTTCTATCCTTGATCCACTCCCACCCCTCCCACAGCTCCCACAGAGGTCAGCAGTGGCCTCCTGTGGACAACACAATGGTTATTTTAGTCCTCAACTTATTTGCAACCCCTTCCCCTTCCCCCCCCCCAGAAGCATTTGACAACACCAAGCATACCCACCTTCTTGAGATATTCTTCTCCACTGGAACCTTAGCACTACCATTGTTTTGTTTTATCTTTGTACTTGCCTTTCCATTTTCTTTGCAAACTAATCATCTTTTTTTTTAATGTTTATTTATTTTTGAGACAGAGAGAGACAGAGTATGAGCGGGGGAGGGTCAGAGAGAGAGGGAGACACAGAATCGGAAACAGGCTCCAGGCTCTGACCTGTCAGCACAGAGCCCGACACGGGGCTCAAACCCACGGACCGTGAGATCATGACCTGAGCCGAAGTCGGCCGCTTAACCGACTGAGCCACCCAGGCGCCCCAAACTAATCATCTTCTATGCAGCCTAAAAGCAAACCTGTAATCCTTGATCATGAATCCTCTCCATCTTGAACTCTGTACCATCTTCCTAGGTGATTCCATACACACTTTTGGCTTCAGTTAACCTCCCAGATTCAGGTAACTGTGAATCCCACTGTCCAACTGCTTCTTCATGAGTGCCCTAAACTTTTGTCAACTTCACATTGTTGAACTAGAACACAAAATCCAGACTCCATCACCACCATTAATAGCAGAGTCCTTCCCTGTGTTCACTACAGCAGTGACGTGAAGCATCATGCAGACTTGACTAAAACACCATATACAAAAGCTGTGATTTTTTCCGTTAACTTCATGTTGCCCTCCAATTAAATAAGGTTTAAAATACTTAAGCATCTAGGATTGTGATTTTTCAAAATGAAACATTTTATATGCAAAAGTGCATTAACTTGCATAACAATTCTATGAGGTAGTTTTATCTATTTACATTTTGTAGATGAGGAAACTGGGCTTGGAGAAATTAATGATTTCCTCAAGATCACCTAGATTGCAAATGAGGAAGCCTTGTGTTGAGTTGACCTAAATCTGGCCTGAGAATCTCAACCCTTAGCCACACTAGTAAACTATGATCACAGTCATAGTAAATACTGAAGTCATCAGAGAAAGCAGAAAGCCACATGTAACCCTGATTTTTGAGGAATTAGAGAAAATATGAATAAAGAGAAAAGTGAGTGTATCACACTGTTTGAGCAAAATGAAGATTAAAGTGACCTTGACATATGAGAGGAACAGCAGAATCCATTCGATGGACCAGAGTCCCTACTGAGAGCTATTCTATAAAGGCAAAGGTACAAGCGAGGGTCATAAAATGGAATTTCTTGAATACCAGGCTGAGAAGTCAAAACCTGAACCTCTAAGTAATAGGAAATCAAGAGCGAAAGCAATTTTGAAAAGCATGGGCTAATACCATCTGGTTTTGTTTCTGCTATCCTTTCTGACAGCACCCAAATCTCTCATAGCCACCTTGAGTAGAGAGGGACAGTGAGAACATAAACTCCTCCTTCCTGAGTTATAACTGATAACTCACATAGGCACAGTCATGTGATGCCCAACAACAAACATGCATTGAATGTGGTTAGGCTTTCAAGACTATATACTTGATAGGAATAGACAAATTATTTAGAAAACATACTTTCCTTGACCCTATTATCTCCTCTTTTGTATAATGATTCATCCTTTTCTCCATCAAAAATCTATGCCAGAAATCTAAAGAATGGAAGATAGAGATGGTAACCACCTTTCTGGGAGATGACAATGCATTTCTCATGGTGACTACTCACCCTCAGCTTCCAAAATGCCTTATTCTTACAGCAAAGTTGATGTATCAGGAGATGAACTTGAGAAGATCAGAAGACTAAGATCACTCATAGATCGGTACACCTAAATTGGACCAGGAAAATAGTTAGGGACTGGAAACAGACGGGACAAAATAGTTCCTATGATCATAGAGCTTACAGTCTTTGGGGGAAGACAAACCCTAACCATATAAACACAAACTTACCCATTGATATTGATAAAGACTCATATTACATAATTCACTTCAGTGTGACAAATTTAAAACATTTTTTAAATATTTTTTAAAGTTTATTTATTTTGAGAGAGAAAGTGAGAGAGTGGGGGAGGGCTAGAGAGAGAGGGAGAGAGAGAGAATCCCAAGCAGGCTCTGCACTGGCAGCACAGAGCCTGACACAGGGCTCGAACTCACAGACCATGAGATCATGAGCTGAACAGAATCAAAAGTCAGATGCTTAACCAACTGAACCACCCAGGCGCCCCTGTTTTGTGTTTTGTATGCCATAGTCTCTGATATGCAATCTTGAAATTTCCGGTAGTATGTGATCCATTTGCATAAGCCCTCGAACAAGTTACTTAGATTTCGCTAAAGTTCAGTTTTCTTATATAAGTAATGGGAGCAATAATAACAATTGGGAGTTTCATGAGGGTAAGTGAGATAATTTATGTAAAAATGCTTACCATGGTGCCCAATACTAAGTATTAGAATATGTTAGCTATTGTGATGCTCAGAGCAGTGTTTCTTAGAAATCTGCATCTTTCATTCTACAGGATACAGAATCTGATCAGTCAAATGGTTCTTAACTGCCACATCAACAATGTTCTATGCTACCAATAAATGTTGACTAAAAATCTCTTATAGGCAAATCATTATATAACATTTTGGAGGTAGGGAAAGAACATGGTAGCTTATTATCTAGTAAGGGAAACAGATATGGATGTAGATGGATAGAGGCACAAATGTATATGCCATGTGGGAGCTGGACATGCTAAGTGTGAGCTGGAGATGGAAAAAGCCAGACTGGAGATGATTCAAATTGGAACACCGGAGTGATCAACACTGCATGTCAACAGTAGCAAGTCTTGCCTGGATCTGGAGGCCGGACAGAAGCCCAGATGGAAGCAAAAGAAAAGAGTGATTAAAAGGAAACATTTCAATTTCACCCCAGCCCCCTGGTGGGGACAGCATCTTACCCAATGTCAACGAGGGGGGGAGGGGAGCACATACATTTCAGGGAATGTTTCTATTAAAAGCACTATGACCACAGGGGCGCCTGGGTGGCTTAGTCGGCTAAGCGTCCGACTTTCGCTTGGGTCATGATCTCGCGGTTCGTGGGTTCGAGCCCCGCGTCGGGCTCTGTGCTGACTGCCAGCTCGGAGCCTGGAGCCTGTTTCAGTCTGTGACTCCCTCTCTCTCTGACCCTCCCCTGCTCACGCTGTCTCTCTCTCTCCTAGAAATAAATAAAAACATTAAAAAATATTTAAGAAAATATTTTTAAAAAAAGCACTATGACCGTGATCATTCTAAGTGCTTGATACCAGCATCCATACAGGATGCAGGTAAGAGATACAAAACTGTCCTAGTCTCAAGTGGTTAAGATTTCTTTCCATCTCAGAGTTGTTGCTTTAAAAGCCTGTAGGCTGAAAACTATGTCCATGCAAAAAACACACACTTGAATGTTTATAACAGCTTTATACACAATTGCCAAAACCTAGAAGCAACCAGGATGTCCTTCAATAGGTGAATACAAATAGATGAAGATGAATAACAAGATGAGTGAGTGAAGACATGGAAGAACCTTAAATGCGTATCACTAAGAGGAAAAAGCCAGAGTATTTTTTTAATGTTTGTTTATTTTTGAGTGAGAGAGACACAGTGTGAGCGGGGGAGGGGCAGAGGAAGAGAGAGAGGGAGACACAGAATCTGAACCGGGCGTCAGGCTCTGAGCTGTCAGCATAGAGCCTGACGCGGGGCTCGAACTCGCGAACGGTGAGATCATGACAAGAACCTAAATGGGACACTCAACCAACCGAGCCACCCACACACCCCTGGAAGAAGCCAGAATCTGAGAAAACCACATGCTGTAGGGCTGCGAGAAGACGATGTTCTGGGAAGGACAAACCTAGGAAGACAGTAAAAAGACGAGTGGTTGCCGGGGGGTTGGTGGCGGCAGAGGTGAACAGAGTGGAGCCCAGGCAAGTTTTAAGGCAGTGAAACTACTCCGTATGTTACCGTAATGCTGGATCCAGGCCTTTACACATCTGTTGAAATTCAACGGCCTTCCGATGCCAGCAGTGAACCATGATATCCACTGTGGACTCTGGATGACAATGATGCGTCTGTGCCGGTTCATGGGCTGTAACAACGGTAACTCAGGTGGGTGTGCGGACTGTGGGAGAGGCGGCGCTGGTATGGACGACGGGCCTATGGCCGCGTATCAGCTTTGCTGTGAAACCACAAAGCAAAAAAAATAGTCTCTTAATTTTAAAAGATCCCAGTGGATGGACACTGTGTAGATAGGTGACAGGTATGGGAGGGAGGCTTATCTTCCTTTTCAGCTTTTCAAAAATTTTTTTTAAATTTTTTTTTAATGTTTTATTTATTTCTAGGAGAGAGAGAGAGAGAGAGAGACAGCGTGAGCAGGGGAGGGTCAGAGAGAGAGGGAGTCACAGACTCTGAAACAGGCTCCAGGCTCTGAGCTGGCAGTCAGCACAGAGCCCGACGCGGGGCTCGAACCCACGAACCGCGAGATCATGACCTAAGCGAAAGTCGGACACTCAACCGACTAAGCCACCCAGGCGCCCCTCAGCTTTTCAAATTTTGCATCATGACGGTATATTACATATTCAGTGAGTAATTAAATAAAGAGGTAAAAATGAATATCCACACCAATGATATTTATTAGAAGTTGACAAGAAATTGCATAAGTCATGTATCATATATGGAAACATGTGGAAAACATGGTTGGGGATGATGCGGCAGCTTTGAATCACTATGTGTGTTCCATAGGGAACAGATACAGGCACATGAAGTGCTTTGCCCCAGTCGCACAGCAGTGTGCCAGGAATACTTCTATCTGACCAGGAAGATGCTTCCCCTTTCTCTTCCTACGATTTTGCTGCTAGGCAACTCGTTGAGGTCACGCAGACATGGAGTCAATCTATAAACTCTGGCAAATCATGTCTACTCAGTATAGTACTTTCCTCATGCGTTAGGATTTGACAACAGAGGCCGCAACTATCAGCAGGACTATGGAATTTCTTCCAGGTCAGAGGTCTGAGGTATTCTGGGTAAGGGGGGAAGCAACCTGAAGCAAACTTTCATTCTTTACAGAAAAGTAGACTTCCGGGGCTTGGAGTCTGCAGAGAGGTCAGCGTGGGGAATAGCTTCAGGACCTTGGTAACCAGGCTGGGCATCTCAGGTACTAACCCCGTCCATTACTGGAGTAGTGCGCTGCAGATGGTCAGGTCCAACCGCAGGGATAATCGAGACATCTTAGGAATCTGAGAAGATACCCCAAAGCAGTGATTCTCAGGGTGTGGTCCCCAACCAGCATCACCATACCTGAGAATTTGTTAGAAATGCAAATCCTCAGGCCCCATCCAGGACCTCTTAAATCAGAATCTCATAGTGGGTCCCTAAAGTCTGTGTTTGAACAAATATTCTGGGTGATGATGATGTATGCCGAAGTTTAAGAACCTCTACCCTATGGGACCCCCATATCTGATCCCCGTCCTCTCTCCCCAGAGCACCTTATCTGACAGCTATTTTCTGAGTATCCTTGGAAGCAAGAAGAGCCTTCCTAATTCTGTGGGTCACTCACCTATGACCATAGCACAGAGCCCCGGGAATCTGATTCCCTATTCTTTCTTGTTACCATTTTAATTTTTTTAATGTTTTATTTACTTCTGAGAGAGAGAGAGGCAGCATGAGCAGGGGAGGGTCAGGGAGAGAGGGAGTCACAGAATCCGAAACAGGCTCCAGGCTCCGAATTGTCAGCACAGAGCCTGATGCAGGGCTCGAAACCACGCACTGTGAGATCATGACCTGAGCTGAAGTCAGATGCTTAACCAACTGAGCCACGCAGGCGCCCCCTTACTATTTTAAAGAAGAGAGAATGATGATTTTTCTCTTCTCCTGAAAATGCCAACGGCAAACAAAATCCTCAAGTTAGGTTGTTTTTTGTTTGTTGGTTTTGACAGAAGCGAATCACTGTGGGAAAATCTTTCAAGCTTGGAGTGATTTATTATACTCCAACCCCAAGTCATCCCAGGGGCCTTGGCCATTTCTGGCATATGGAAAGTTCCAACTAAATCCAGTGGAGCATAATGCCTGCATGAGCTGATTTTGCCGACCCTCTTCCAGATTGTTTGGACATCCGGGACTGAATATCTCACACCACCATCAGAATCTTCCCTTTCTCCGCCTTCTGCGTAGACAGCGTGTTAAAAAGATGAGTAAGTGACTGTTCTAAGGATTTGTTCCACCTGCTCCCGATACAGGAAACTACAGATGCTGCTGCTGCCTAATCAAGGAAATGGCTTCTGCGAGCCCGGCTCCAAAGAGGATTGTGTTCTTCACACGCCCTCTTGTGGCTACTCTGAGACAATGCAATCAGGCGAGGCCTTGGGCTGTGTTCTGGACCAAAGGCACTCTTAGAGATAGAAGTCTAGGAATCCAGGATTTGGCAAGCTTGTCTTACCCTAGGTGATGCTTGTCTGGGGCATTGTGGAAACCTATAGAGCTATTCCTCCTAAAAGGATTGTGATAATATGTCCCTACTAAAGCCGTTTTGCAGAGAATGGCAAATAATAGCATTCTATGTAAAGAGTTTGTAACAGTTAAGGAGGCTGCAAGTACAGAGAGCATCAGTGTGTAGCTTGCAGCGGTGTTTGCATGGGCAAAGCAAAGCGCAAGGGAGCTTCCTTCCTTTGCAGGGTTATTCATCCGTTAAGCCAAACGCGAACTATAAAAGAAATAGGTATGTAAGTAGGTGCATAGGTACTGGCACACAGAGGTAGCGCGTGCCCTGCGCAAACCCCAGGACAGAGTCCTTCCTCCTGGTGGCAGGGCTCTGAAGCCCAGAACCTTCCACGTGGCACTGCTGCCTTGACCAGGAAGGAGATGGTGTCCTTCCTCAACCCCCCGGGGAAATAGGGCACCGCCCTTCCCTTCACCCTCCTTCACCTGCAAAACATCTTTCTGCCCCATTCACCTCTGAGAACGTAAAGCCTTTCGTGTTGACGCATGTAAGTTTAGCAGTACTATATTCCTCCTGTTCCCCTTCTAGATTTAAGAAAGAAAATATGCTAAAGGTTGTAAGGGCCCAATAGAAAAACAAGATCTAACGCATGGCACGGTGTCTAGCTAATCACCTCCGCAAATAGATATTAATGAAAGTTTGATCATGGGAAGATTACATTAATTATTCAGTTTTTCTAATTGTCTAGAAATAAAAATGGGTTTTCAGAAGCTAGACAAAAATTTCCGGAACAGAGAAACATCGGGATGAGTGAGAGGATCAGGAAACACATAGGATTTACGACAGGGCTTCTCGACCTTGCTGATTGACTCTTCAGTTCGATAACCTTTGGNCCCGAGCACCGTGGAATGCACGACACACCCCTGGAGCTTACACACTGGGTGCCAGAAGCACTCGCTAATCGTGACAACAAAAATATGTCTCCAGGCTTTGCCAAATGTCCTCTGATGGCAAAACCACCCCCACCTGAGAACCATTGACTTATAAAGGTGACGTTCATACAAAATTGTTAAATATTGCAATGGGTGAACTAAGATGGGACAGAATATGTCTGACTGTAGGGCGCTGGGGGGTAGAGCCTCACGTAGGGGTCAATGGAGAGAATGGGCTTCGGAGTCAGTGAGACCAAGTCTCAGATTAAATGATGTCAACTTAGGTCTCTTTTTGTCCCCCTAAGCCTCAGTTTTTACATATGTAAGATTAACAACAATATCAATATAACAACAGTAATAATAATAAAAAGATTGTTGAGAAATTAAATGAAATAAAGCATATAAAGACTCTGGTATATTGTCTAGCATCTAGCAATATCAGATTGTTAACAATCTGACAATCTCCAGAAGTTTCTAGAAATAAAAGATACCTTTGGGGGAGTAGTTTAAAGGAGCCCCGGGAGACTGGTCTGGGGGGTGGGGGGTGGGAAGAACCCTTTGGTTGGGACTCTCTGTGCATAATTCACCCTGGCTTCCTTCCGAAGAATTATCCGGCAAGGCAGGCTATGCCAGTTCAGAACAAAGTGCAGTGAGATGTGTTAGCTCTCCAGATAAATAATCACCCCGGGGCAGCAAAGCATATAAATTCATTCCAGAAACAGAAATATTTATAGCCCTTAAATGTCCACTCTGGTCTCTATTTTTCAATCAGAAAAGTGCAAAATCACCCTTTTAACATGCAGAGGAATATCCTTACACTTTTGTATCCAGGAAACATGCTTGTTAAATTGAAGCAGAAGGAATGTTTGCAATGTTATTTGTGTCTGATACGCGCCTCTTCTTGACATAACGAAAGCAATGTTTCCGGGGGACTCTAGCGTTTCGTGGGAACCTCACACGACCCCGTGAAAGCATCTGCACTGTCCTTCTTATTCTCTACAGCTTGAATTGCAGCATTTGCTTTCATCCTACAGAAATTGCCTAAAAGTACAAAGACGTTCAAAATGATTTAACACATTAACAATCGTGGCATCAGTAGCTTTTTGAGGAACTTCATCCCACTGAAGATTACATCACCTTTTTTCCAGAATCCCTGTACCCTGATCTGTACACATTTTTTATTTTCTCCTTTCTCTCTGACATTCGGGACTCCTCATTGGAAAACTGGGAGAGGATTGAAATTCTCCACACTTTAAACGTTGCCCATACCATTACTATGGTCGCAAATTATTCTAGGTTGAGCTATATGAAAATAACAATATTGGACTTTTTTACCTACAGAAATGATGAGTTCTTTGGGGTTCAAATTAGACCTCTATCCCTATTTCTCTCTCTTAAAATTCTGCTCATAGTAGGTCATTTTCCTTCTGGAATTTTCCGCCATTACCCCGACCCTGAAATGATCTCCCCTTTCTCAAGATACCTACTCTGCTGTACCTAGTACTGCTGCCGCTCACTCATGACGTCACTTTTTGGAGGTGTTTCCTTCCGAGAGAGCAGACATCACAGCCATCAGCCGGGAGCTCTGTGCCTGACTCCTCTAAGCGCTGGCGGGATGACCTTGGGTACGTTACATAGTCTTCCTGAGTCTCAACTTCCGCACTAGTTAGAGTTAAGTATTGACAAAATGGATTCAATATTTTACATAACATCTCTTAGGTAAGTGTTCAGTAAATGGTCCTTTATCCACGAACTCCTGAAGCAGCCTGACCATAGTTCCTAGCATACCACGGGTATTCAACAAACAACAATCACAATGCAGCAATACAATAACGTATTTTATTAGGCACTCATTCCACGTGGTACTAGGCTTAGTACTTTCCTTGCATTATCTCATGTAATCCTCACCCCAGTCCTGTGAGGTAGATACTTGCTGTCACCACCATTTTGGAGATGAGGGATTTGAGGCAAAGAGAGGTCAAATAAATGGAGCATGGCCACACACATGGAGGAGCCAGAGCTGGACCCAAGGTCATCTGGTGTCAGAGTCCAGAGTTGCTTGATGCCTCCCTGTTGATGCGTTAGATGTACTGGAAAGGCCCCAGAGACTTCTTTCCACTTCAAAGAGTCCATGATTCGAATATATTCACACTGATTGATATTTGTACTCCCTTAACTAATCGACTGTCTCATCGTTTTCTTTGTTCCATTAACTGTTTGCTATTTCATGTGGGTTATAAGTAGGTATAGATTTCGTCAACATAGGTGGACAGTTCTAAATCACGGTTAAAATTAAGACTTCAGTTCATTTCTACCATTTGCCTTCTGGGTAAGGTGTACCATGTGAGGCACAGGACGCAGGTATCTAAGTACCCTACGGCCCTCAGCTAAAAGTATTCACAGTGGTATCATGTCAAAAGGCTAAACTTGGCATCTTTAAAGGTAGCACCACTGAAGTCTCAAACATAACTGAACTTTTAGAATCACTTCAAAAAATATCCCATACATACCCCTTTCACTTTGTGAAATGCTACGTGGCCTAAACGACAATACGTGACCCCTGACGATAACGCAAATCAACACGTTCATTCCATCGGCAAATACAGATTACGCACCAGCTGTCTGCCAAGGCTGTGCTCGTTGCCGGAAAGGGATAAACAGGTCGGGCCCGGCCCTGTCCCCGTGAACCATTCTGTCTGGGAAAACACATGACTCACTTGGTGGGAAAGGTAAAAAATAACGTCACAGTTTAGAGAGCTCATTGAGGACTCGCACGATTGGAAAAGTCCTCTGAAGTGAGAGCAGGATTTGAGTTTGGTCTTCAACAAAGTTTGGTAAGATGCCACTTGGTGACTTAATTCCCATACGCAGCAATCAATACAAATGCACAGCACAGTATCATCACTTTCATAGCGGTGGTAGAAGACCTCCGATGAAACATGATTACACATCCAAAATCTGCATTCCTATTCACATCAAACCTAATGGCGTTTTAAGCTTCGTGCTCTTATTTCATTTACTGAAGGAGCTAAGGCAAAAATAACCTCAAGTTTGAAAATGTTCCCTGCAAAGATTCTTCTAGAGCTATGTTAAAAAGCCAAAGCCCTGCACTATGTTAAAATTGAGGTGTTTTCCTTTCAATTCAAAACCTCAATTTTCAGACCTTAATATCTTAGGCTTTTCAATCACAGGAAGTTGGTTACAGAGAGCGGTTACGGGCAGAAGACTGCTGAGAGCATACTTCTGCACTACAACCACGGCCCATCATCTTTAAGATGGTTAAGTAAGCAATCCAAAGAAAAAGATGTTGGGGGTTAAATTGCTAACTCAATCGAGATGAAAGACCTGGGTAGGTCAAACTGTATTTTTTTTCCCATTTCCTTTAATACTAGCGGATAGTGTGTATTTCCTTCCCCGTACGATGGTGTAGAGGAGCTTTCCTCGGTGTAATTCACATGGTACCAGGGATTATCTTTTCATCTGCAAACTAAACAAGATGAAATTATGTCAGCACAAGTCTCTGCAGACAAGATATGTCAAAAAGATAAATTACATAATTTATATTTGCATGCCTTTGCATTTTTAATATTGTTATATTCTTTGCATTTCTAATTATATTTGCATTTTAAGTATTGAATTCATTTTTAATTTCGGGGGTAAAAGGATGTGATATAATTAGGAATGGATGGACATGGGACACTTTCAGACCCTTTTCTTTGCCACAGCTACAATCAAAGGCTTGTTTCCTTCCCGTGATACCCCCAGAGATGCCAAAGAGCAGGATAGTAAAACTAAGGCCTAACTGACTATTAATATGGTGTCTCCTACTATTGTCCAAATTTTTCTTTCCCTGCTATGTGAGCAGGATGTACACTTCTGCCCTTGTGATGCCTCCTGGCAGGAGGTGGGGCACGCGGATGTCAGTGGGGGAGGGCGCCTTCCATATGCCATCACAGCCTCTGTGCCCTTGCCCTCTGCCATCAGAATGCCGTGTCCTGGACAGAGGCTGCTCCTTCAGCCTGGATCCAGGAGAGGAAACACGGGGAGTGGAATTACAGATGGCCTCCAGCACGGTGCCGAGCTGCGGCCCGCCCACAGCCTGTACGTAATGCGAGAGACGTGAGTGCTTGCTTGGGAGACCACCAAGAGTGTGAAATCATCACACAGAGAACCTGACGGATGCGGTGAGCCCTGGTTATTCTTCTGTCACGCGGTCGTAGGATTGGTGCGCAGCAAAGGAAACAATGCGCAAAATGAGAATGCAGCCTGGGTACAGAAGGCCGTGGAAATGTACAAAATGCAACCTATGGAGACAATGTTTGCAAGCCATCTCTCTGTTCGGGGGTTAATATCCAAAATATATAAGGAACTCATGTAGTTCAATAGCAAAGCAAACAAACAATCCACTTAGAAAACAGGCAGAGGACTTCCACAGAGCTTTTTTTAAAAAGAAGACAGCTAAATGGTACATGAAAAGATTCTCAACATCACTAATCATCAGGGAAATGCACATCAAAACCACAATGAGCTATCACCTCACACCTGTTCAAGTGGCTGTCATCAAGAAGACGGGAGATAACGAGTGTACGGGGGAGGTGGAGAAAAGGGAACCCGTGTGCACTGTTGGTGGGAACGCAAATTGGTGCAGCCACTGTGGAAAATAGTACGGAGGTTTCTCAAAAAAAAAAAAAAAAAAACAGAACTACTGCTTGATCCAGCAATCCTATTTCTGGGTATCTATCCAAAGGAAACCAAAGCAGAATATCCGAGAGATATCTGCACCCCCATGTCCATTGCAGCATTATAGCCAAGACATGGAAACAACCTAAGTGTCCATTACTGGATGAATGAAGGAAATGTGTTATATAGACACACACACACACACACACACACGCACACACACACACACAATATTATTCAGCCACCAAGAAGGAAATTCCGCCTCTTGCGGCAACATGGATGACCCTTGAGAACCTTATGCTGAGTGCAATAAGTCAGAGAAAGACAGATACTGCAGGTTCTTACTTATATGTGGAATCTAAAAACATGAAACTCATAGAAATAGAGAATAGAACGGCATCCACCAGTGGCGAGGGGTCAGGGAATGGGGAGATGGTGGTGAAATGGTATAAACTTTTAGGGATGGAGGTGTTAACTAGCTTTGTTGTAATCATTCTGTAATGTATGTGTTTATCAAATATTCCCACTGTATATATTAGACATTTATGTTTTAGACAATAATACCTCAGTAAGTCTGGGGGCAGGGAGAATGTGCCACAGAGTCACCCTCTTCCTCTCTGAGCACCCACTGAGACCAGTAATGGCTCCTCTCTCTGTGCCCACTCCACACACACACTTAGTCCGAGGCACTAACCCCGTCTTACCTGTCTTCCTGTCGGCCTGTAAACTGGGCTCACATTCGAAATCGAAGAACTGGGACTAAGCTGAATGAGCACACAAGTTATACAGAACATCACTGGAAAAGCCAAAGTGATAAAAATACCCACGACTAACGTAGCCCCATGACCGACCCCTCTCAAAGCAGACTTAATATCATGACTATCAAATTCTAAGGGCGCCTGGGTCGCTCAGCCAGTTAAGGTCCAGCTTGGGCTCAGGTCATGGTCTCACATTTGGTGGGTTCGAGCCCCGCGTCAGGCTCTGTGCTGACAGCTCGGAGCCTGGAGCTGCTTCTGATTCTGTGTCTCCCTCTCTCTCTGCCCCTCCCCTACTCATGCTCTGTCTCTCTTTCTCTCTCTCAAAACTAAACAAACATTTTTTAAAAATTAAAAAGAAATTCTAAATAGCATACATTTCACATATACTGCCTAATCGTTAGGACAGACTGCATTGTGAAATCTCTGGTTTCAATCGCCTTTATTTTGTCCCATGATAATGTTCTCTCGTATCAACTTTCCCCTCATGAGGCCGTTTTAATTCCTGCCTCTCTCCATATGGATGCTCTCAGCTCGTCTCAGGCGGTTCCTTCCCCTCTCTGATGTCTATTTCAAGACTCCTGAGAGATTGACGACTCCTAGAAATACCGCTCACCCATCTGCTGTCTTCCCCGTCTTCCACCGTGGGGCCTGAATTTTGCTCTCCTGAACACAGCTTCCGAAAGCCTGCACGACTGTGACACAGCCGACATGCTGACCGCTGACCGACTCCCGTCTGCGCTATGCACACTCTCCAGTTCGGGGGAAAGTGCTGAGGCTGCTACGTGTGTGCGCGTCTGTGCGTCTGTGCTCACAGCGAAACGTGGGCCTCGTCTCTCTCTGGACGCTGACGTGTCAGGAGTCATTTCTCCCTTCTGCCCCTCTTCCTCCTCCTCCTCTTCTACTTCTTTTACTCCCCTTTCATCTCACTCTTTTTATTCTTCCCCCCTCCTTCTTCCTCGCCCTCTCCCTCTTTTACGAAATCAAACCTCACCTCTAGTTTCAACTCTACCGACGCACTTCGAATGAGGCCTTTATCTTCTCCTCCTGGTGGAAACAGCTCGTTCTTCCCAAGTTCTAGGAGACCCATCACGTCAACACGCGCAAGTTTTTATTTTCATTTTGGTTTGTCTTTTTGTCCCAGCTTTCTTGAGGCAAACTTGACGAATAAAGCTGTTTATGTTTAAGACACACAACGTGATGTTTTGATACGTGTGAGCCTTGTGAAGTGAATGCCACAATCAAGCTACTTAACACATCACTCACCTCACATAGTTATGTCTTCTGGTGTAAGTGGTGAGAACACTTAAGATCAACTCTCTGAAACAATTTCAAGTGCATAATACAATATTATTAACAACAGTCACCATGCTGTACTTTAAATCTCTAGAACTTATTCATTCCGCACAACTGGGTTTTTTTAAGTTTTTTAATGTTTTATTTATTTCTGAAAGAGAGAGAGAGACACCGTGAGCAAGAGAGGGTCAGAGAGAGAGGGAGACACAGAATCTGAAGCAGGCTCCAGGCTCTGAGCTGTCAGCACAGAGCCCGACGCAGGGTTCGAACACACAAACCATGAGATCATGACCTGAGCCGGAGTCGGACGCTTAACCGACTGAGCCACCCAGGCGCCCCTCATTCCACGTAATTGAACTGTTGTACATTTTGATCAATATCTCCTCATTAACCCTTCTCCTTAGCCCCTGGTAAGCACCATTCTACTCTTTCTTTATAGGAGTTAAAAATTTTGGATCCAACCTGTAAGATTGTCAAATATTTGCCTTTGTGTGTCTGGCTTTTTTCACTTAGTATAATGTTCTTCAGGTTCATGCATGTTGTCACAAATGGCAAGATTTCCTTCTTTTAAAAGGTTGAATAATATTACATTGTACATATACAATATTTGTATAATATATAGTATTACATGCTATATATACATACATACATATCACATCGAATTTTTTACCCATTCATTCATCAACACACACTTCGGTTGTTTCCATATCTTGGCTATTGTAAATAGTGCTGTGATGAATGAGGGGAGGGGGCAGATATGTCTTAGAGACAGTGATTTCATTTCCTTTGGATATCCTTGGATGTCCAGAAGTAGGATAGCTGGATTATATGGCAGTTCTATTTGTAATATTTGAATAATTTGCATGCTATTTTCCATAATCAATAGACCAGTTTATATCCCTCTAACAGTGAGCAAGCGTTCTCTGACTGTGTAACCTCACAAACATTTGTTACCCATTGCCTTTTTTTATATATGCATTTTAACAGGTGTGATGTGGTATCTTCTTGTGGTTTTGATTTGCATTTCCTTGATTAGTGATACTGAGCACTTTTTCATATTGGCCATTTGTACACCTTCTTTTGAGAAATGTCTACTCAGGTTTAGTCCATTTTTAAATCAGGTTATCTGTCTTCTGCTACTGAGTTATAGGAATTCCTTATTTATTTTGGTTACTATCTCTTTATCAGATCAATGGTTTGCAAATATTTCTCCCATTCTGTCGGTTGTCTTTTCAGTTTGTTGACTTTTCCTTTGCTGTGCAGAAGCCTTTAGTATGATGCAATCTTACTTCACTTTTGCTTTACCTGCCTATGTTTTTGGTGCTTTATCCAAAAACTTGGTACCCAACATAGTGTCAAGAAGATCTTACCCTATGTTTTCTTCTAGTAGTTTCACAGTATCAGGTCTTACATTTAAGCCTTTAATCCACTTTGAGTTGATTTTTGTATATGGTGTATGTAAGATAAGGACCCAATTTCATTCTTTTGCAAGTAGATATCAAGATTTCCCAGCACCGTTTATTGAAAAGACTCTCCTTTACTCATTGTGTGTTCTTGGCACACAATTGGTTGAAGATCAGTTGACCAAATACACATGGATTTATTTCTGGGCTCTAGACTAGAGAGCTCACAAACACAGGAAAGTGTTACCTAGGAAATCTGCTCCTCACTTGGACATTTTATGTCATCGTGGTACCATGTTTACCATGGGGCTGAAAACTCCAAAGGTTTAATCTTGGGTTTGTCTTTCTGGAGACAAGCCCCCATCTAGAAGCCCACCCAGAGTCACTTCATTAGAACCAAAGGTGCTCCTAGTGCTCTTCTCACTTAACAATTTACAAGAGATTTAGGCGCTCCTTGCAGAGACATATACACACACACATACATATGTAAACATATATGATCCCCCTCATGCAACTTACATGCTCCTTGTGTATGAATTGCCGCATTCATACCTAGGCTGCTCCTCCATTAAGTGAATGTAGTGTTGGAGACTATAATAATGTGTATCTCCAGACATAAAAATCAGTTATAAAAATATATAAACAATTGGTGTCATTAGACCTTTCAGATATAACTCAACTTTGACTGGAGAACTGATGAAATGGGTGTGATGACTGACATCCCGCTAAAGGGACGTGTGAATGTTTACCACATGTGGTCATTCATTCAATATATTTATTGAACACCCAACCACAAGTGAGGTAGGTTATGGAACTGTTTTATTTTCTTTCCTTTTAGGTATAATCAGTCCCTTTTATTTACTTTTTTTTCTTTCTCCTACATAACTTATTTTTTTAACTTTATTGAGGTATAGTTGACATAAAATTTTGAGATATTTAATGTGTACCTTGTAACATTAAAAACGTATATATTTTTTTATTTTTTTATAGTTTATTTATTTTTGAGACAGAGAGAGACAGAGCATGAGCGGGGGGAGGAGCAGAGAGAGGGAGACACAGAATCTGAAGGAGGCTCCAGGCTCTGAGCTGTCAGCACAGAGGCTGATGCGGGGCTCGAGCCCACGAACCATGAGATCTGACCTGAGCCGAAGTCAGACACTTAACCAACTGAGCCACCCAGGCACCCCTAAAAACATACATTTTTAAAGGGCGCCTGGGTGGATCAGTCTGTTAAGCATTTGATTTCAGCTCAGGTCATGACTTCATGGACCTTCATGGAGTTGGAGCCCCGCGTCGGGCTCTGTGCTGGCAGCTCAGAGCCTGGGACCTGCTTCAGATTCTATGTCTCCCTCTCTCTCTGCCCTTCCCCCACTCACACTCTGTCTCTCTCTCTCAAAAAAAAAACATTAAAAAATAAAAATAACAATACAAGAAGTGAATATAGCAATAAAAAAGCAAAGTGCTGTGACCATTTTCAGAATGGAAACATAAGACACTTCTCACTTCTGTTATTTATAAGAGACTCATGTTTTTACAAACCTTACAATTCTGTGGAGAGGGTTTGGTTTACTGGTTGTTTTGTACTTTAAAATAGTACCTGAAATGCCTTTTTTTACTACATTGAACCTAAAGAAAAAGTGGCTGTCTTCTTAGGCTTGATTTAATCAATCTTAAAACATAAAATGTCAAATAATTGGCTGAGTTTCCTATAATTTTTCCTAATTTATGGTCTCCCAAAATTATTTAAACATGTAATACGATAGTTAAGATAACAGGTTATGGAATCAGAACAACTCTATTAAATCCCAGTCCTGCCAATTAATATAAACAATTAACTCATGCTCCTTGTGCCTACGGTATTTTTTAACCTATTAAATTGATATAGAGTAATACATATTCCATAAAATTGTCAAGAAGATTAAGTGAGATACTGTCCATGAAATGCTCAGAACAATGCCGGATGCAGCAAGCTAAGTAAGGATTCTTGAATTTCGTGGAAATGTCTATTGGGTAAAAATTAATGCAGTTCAGCTATTGGCAGAGTGTGAAAACACAGCATTGGATGCACACTAAGTTCTGTTGATTGAATATAAGAAAACACCTGCATTGTCAAAGAAATGAAATGTTACATAGTGGTGTTCTTTGCCTACTTCCCCAGGCAAGGTTAGAGCTCCCTCCCCAGGATTCTCTCAGTATTACAAACATGCTTTTGTAGAACTTTTAACCACGGAGTCCTCAGGAGCAAGGACTGTCTTGTTCAGCTCTGTAACCTCAGAGCCTGGCGCAGTACTCTCTGAGGTTTAATAACCTCTCAATAAGTGTTCTTTGAATGACTGGATTACAATGACTTAAAGAGAGGTTAAGACACACCTGTAAGAATATTTGTCAGAACAATCCCCTGGCCAAATCTGACTCTTTCTGAGAGGAGGAAGGATGGCTCTGAGGAATGCTAGAATGGGAATATCTAAAATAAAGAAGGCGCATGAGCTATGGCCTCAGTCATTTACTCAAAAGTCATTTAATAAGTACCTACTGTGTGAAGGCACTGTACACAATACAAAAATAAAATAACATTTCCCTGTCCTCAGAGAGCTTATATTTGAGCGGAGAGAATAACATTTTTACCTAAATCACTAAAAGTAGTATATGATAAATTCTGTATAATGAAAGGATGGGTTTCCAACTGGTGTGATAAGGTTGTAGAGCTGAAGAAAAGAGGTATGAAGGTAGGTAAGCACTCATTGATGGAGGCAGATGGATAAGAAGCAAGATGGACAAATAGAATGATAGAAGCAAGAAAGGGGGAAACTACAGATAGATGAGACTGTAAGATGTGTTTAGAAATTTTCTAGCTTCTCAACTGTACTTGTAATGTTTGTTGAATGAATGAGGGAATAAAGCCAAGTTCAATATATACTGTTGAGGAAACTGAATGTCAGGCTGGACCTTGTCCAGTGATTTAAGAAGATACGTGTGGTGTAGTGTGTAACGGTTTGGAAGGTAGGAAGAAATCTAGTGTGAAAACTCAGGTTGAGATAATTAGTACCAAAGCAAGGAAGTAAAAGGAAGATAGAGAGATGAAAATCATCTATGAGGTCAAATTACTAAAGCTTGGCAATGGACTGGATATGAGAAATCAGTGGAGAAGAGACAAAGATGACTTTTCATCATTAGGCAGTAAACCTTTGGCCAGAAGATGAAGTATTCCTTTCCTGTGACTCACACATTACCAGAAGCTTTTGATTTCCTGGAATTCTTGATGGGATTCCTAAGTCTCTCAAGAATAAATTTTTAAACCACAATTTTTACCATTTTGTTCATGTCATTGCATCTCTATGATAGCTTTTGAAGCAGAGACTTCCTTTTCCAACTCCTGATGTGAACTGGATCCAATGTGACCACTTGTGACTAATTGGTCTGCAAGTCTATTACCTCAGGACAATCTGTTGCCAATTGTTGTGTCCTAGACGGCAATGAATGAATGGTCGGGTGAGTGGTTTTCTGATAAATAAGAAAACTTCTGGATTTATTCATACTAGTAAAAAGGCAAGATCTGCCACATTATCTTGTCAATTACAGGTTTTCCAATGTTCAATCCATGTCCATACAACTCACTGTGGCCTCCAGGAGTGGATTCTGACACCTAGCCACTGAGGAATTACTTAGCTAATTCACGCAGCCTAAAGCCATGTCTCTGGATTAGACTTCTCTCCTTAGCTATTCTCTTCAAGATCCAAATATTTAAAGGGGGTGCCTGGGTGGCTTTGGTCAGGTAAACATCTGACTCTTGATTTCGACTCAGGTCATGATCTCATGGTTCATGAGATCAAGCCCCATGTCAGGGTCTTTGCAAATGGCACAGACTTGGGATTCTCTCTCTCTGCCCCTCCCTGACTCATGCACGTTCTCTCCCTGTCTCTTGCCCTCAATATAAGTGAACATGGAAAAAAGATCCAGGCATTTTAAAATCTCCACCTAGATGTCCCACAGGCATCCCAAATTCAGCATGTCCGAAAGATAATTGATTATCCTTTACTCCAACCTATTTATTTTCTTATATCCTTTGGCACGTAAGACTCAGGGTCATGCTTCACCGCTCTTCCTCTCTTTTTCTACATTCAGTCCATCAAGAAGCCAATAAATTCTACACCTGGACCCTCCTCTTTAGACCTATCTTACTGTCTTTTTCCCTCAATGCTTGCCTACGACTTCTGCAGAAGCACAAGAGAACAAGTCTCTTGCCTTCCAATCCACTTCCTTGAATCCATTCATTGTATTATGACCAGAGTTATTTCTCTAAAATACATTTCAAAGTGTGAGACTTTGCTTGAAACCTGTCAATGGCTTCTAATTCCCAAATAAGAAAGTAAAGTCCAAACTCTTAAATCTGGTCTTCTTTGCAGCACTTATTACATTGCATTGTTACTGGCAGCTCTTCTATCTGAACCCTCTAACATATTAAAAGCTTCTAAATGTTTGTGGGATGAAAACCTGAAACAGTACTTTGCACGGTTTTATGATATTATTCAATTCTCACAAGAACCCCGTCAGATAAATGCTGTTCTTCCTATTCCATGGAGGAAAAAAGTAAGACTCAAAGAGGCCATTTACCCTGTGGAGGTGACAGAGACATAATTGACAGACACTGACTTGAAAAGCAAGTCTGTCGAACCCCCAAGACCCCACAGCTCACCATGTCTCTATACTGTGCTTTATTTGTACTTGCTGTCTTCAGATTGTTGTAGCTGCCCGAAGTAAGCCTAAACTACACCTTTCACTACCATTTGTATGTGTGCATATATACGTGTATCATTAGATTATGAATTCCTGAAATTCAAGAGGCATCTTCACTTCCACAACCCCAGGACCTAACATTGTACCTCTTAAATGTGTCTTTACTTGTTTCTTAATGAAGGATGTATTCAGTTTAATTAAATAATGCAATAGTGAAGATGATTTTGTTATTTTAGGAAATAATAAAGCTTAAACCAATTATAAAACATAAAGTAATTTTTAAAGTACCATGTAAGTACCATTGGAGATGAGATAAATAAACAGTATATAAAGATAAAATATTTCCTGTATGCATTTACTATTTGTACCTCATGAATTTTAACTACAAAAGGAGACAATATGTCTGTAAAAGCCTGGTATAAGTAATAGGCCAATGTTCTCAGGGTAAAATTTTCCAGTTATATTATTAATAGGATTTCACTTTGCTTTGGATTCAGATCGTCCTTGGCCAATGTCATTATTCAGTCTTTCATTCTGAATTCTCTATACAGAAAAATTCTTTGGGATCAGAACTGCTACCAATAATGGAAACTTCCAGGTCAGGTTAAGTAGTAAATTCTAAGGGAATACATCTCCTAGGAGGCCTCCGACTTTTGATGAGGTGACTTTAATTCTATATTGATCAAATATATCTGTTGTAATGAGTTCTAGGAGCCATATTTTCATGATAAAATTTTTTAAGAGTAAAGAAAACCAGATGGAGAAGGTAGCTTCATGGAAACTGAGTTTATGAGAAAAGATTGGAGAAATTGGAGGTAGACAGTCTGGTGTTAAGAATTAGGAGAAATCTTTGCAAATATGTGGTGTTTGTAGAATGCACAGTACCTAGCCCATTTTCTTTTCCTAGAAATGGGCCCATTCTTCTCCTTTTTTCTACAAGGTTGCAGAAGGAAAGGCCATGTTCCTATGTGACTCAGCCCTCAAAATACAGTAGATTTGTTCAACGGTGGAACTTGATCCAACATGGCAATCACTGTCCTCTCCAGGAACTGTGGGGGAGAGAGAGAGAGAAAGAGCAAGTACAAGAGGGGCATAGGTTAAGGCACTGATGAAGGCATGGAAAGAATCTTGATGTTTTTGAGTCTCCGATTCCAGATCATTTTTGAAGCCTAGTGCACTTGTGCATTTCTGTTCTTAGTTCCCATAGCTAAACTCTGCATCCTTCTTACATTCCCTTTTTTGCTCAAGCTAGCTAAAGTAGGGTTTTGGTTATCCACAAATAAAAAATTCACATTCATACAGTTGTGACATGGAAAAGAAACCGGACATTCTTCCTGATGGAGATAAAACAAAGACCAATGTGTTGATGTTATGAAAAGGCAGATATCGGTGAAAATACGTGGAAGAACTTTATAATAGTTAGGGGAAACCATAAGTGTATTGCTGAATGAACTTTCTGTCCCCGGAAGCATTAAAGAAGAGACTGGATCTTGATCTGATTACAGATGTAGTGGAGATTTCTGAATCTCAGGAAATTGGATGAAATAACCTGTTAAGCTCTTCCCAACTGTGGTATTCCATGAGGTCTTATGGGAATGAATCATCAGTCATCTTTAGGTCCCCTGTCACCCACCTCAAATATGTAACTATGTTCTACCACCTGCTACTATCCCAATGTCCCTGCCCCCATCTCCAGTAGGTGAGCTCTACTCTGTCATCATTCTAAAAGCTTGGTGCTTGGTGGAATGGAAAGTAGCAATAATAAATGTTAAGGTGGCTATGGGATCTATACAGGAATTGCTAACATGATACCAGGAGACTAGACTTACAGAGAATGGTGCAGGAGTTGACCAAGAAAGGGTCTGGTACATGAATGAAAAGGATGGAGGAAGCACAAACTAGAGATGGCTGCAGGGATCTGCCAGCTCCATGACAGTATACCAAATATTCCAGCATCTAGGCAGCATCTAGCTCAGCTCACTCAATAAAGTCACTGAGTGGATGGATGGATGATGGGTGGGTGGATGGGTGAATGGATGGATGGATGATGGGTGGGTGGATGGGTGGATGGATGGATGGGTGGATGGGTGGATGAGTGGGTGGATGGATGGATGGGTGGATGGGTGGATGGCTGGATGGATAGGTGGATGGGTGGATGAGTGAATGAAAGATAAAGGAGTCAAGAAATTTAAGCAAGAAAATATGAAAGGAACCTGAGTATAGAAACTTACAGAGTTAACTTACAGAGCTCAGAATAACCAGTTGACAAACCACGTCTTTAAAGCTGAATTGTGCACAGTGGATCTAATTTGCTACTTCACTTGGTTTCAGAAGTAATTGTTAAGTTTGACCTACTAGCAGAGAGCCCTTACTGGCTTTCCAGGCTCCAGAGCATAAACCAGAGTATTCCCATCAAAGCCACATCACAGACTCTTAATCATCACAGCTCAGACTCACTCCCTCAAAGCATCAGTCTCAAGCTAACCAATGTTACTTTTCTGTCCTTCAATCTAAAGCAAATTTTAAGTGGGGGAGTAATCTCTGAACAAAACAAGAGGTTAGAAAACAATTTTGATGGTTGGAAATATATTAAGGTACTTAAAATGCCCATTAAAGTCAGTGAAGAGCTTGAGTCATGCTGGCAACAATATAGAAATCAGGCACTTTGGGATCTGAAAACTCTTGAGTTACATAAGTGACCTGAGAGTACTGGGAAGAGCAGCCTCCAAGTGCCTTATTCAAACCCCTAGCTGGAGCGCAGGTGCTCTGAAGATTAGAGGATAACAAGCTTCTCCTTCCCTAACACCCCTTTCACCCTTCATGTGTTCCTGCTCTGTTTAAGGGATTCGATCTTTTCTCTTTCTCCTTTCAAACCCTTGTCTCTCACCTGCGACATTTCCTACTTGGAAGAGTAGGTGTTGTGAATTCCATTTTAACCATGCGCATCAAGCACTGAAGGCCAAGAAAACAGGACAGGATAATTCCTTCCACCCCAGACAGCAGCATGCTAATCATAGAGGCCAAGCCTTCCATATGCTGTTATGCCTCTTATTTACGTCTTCCTTGATTATTTTTCCTGAAAATCCATTCATGTGATTTTTAAATATTACGCCAAGTCTCCGGCTAATCAGGAAAACTATTAGCTCCAGCGTTGTGAAGGGGGTTTGGGGGAAGCGGCTTTATTTTGTTTTGCTAGATCCAGTTTATAAGAGGAGTTCTATTCAGAAGTCATAAAAAAGGGAACCCACATCTTTCACTCTTGCTCTTGGTCCTAGTAAAAGATTAACTCACACACTCCCTTAGGGCATGACCGCATGACAGCTGTTTGTACCTCCAACATGAACCAACTTGACCCGCTGAAGGACTAATTTCTTTTTAAATCCCCTCTAATGTGACTATGTAAGTATCTCTGTCTTAGTCCTAGATTAATCCCGATTCTGATTATTTCCATCTAATACTACATCATTTTTCTTCCATCCACTTTGCCACGTGGTCATTTCTTTAATACCTAGCCAATCTTGTGTCAAGATTAAAGCGAGAACTTTTTCATGTAAGGATTTCCAGATTATTACCACATGTTCCGACATGTAGATGCGATTCTGTGTCGTATGGTGAAACTCACTAATGCTGAACACAGTACCTCAAAACTCTCAGTGGCTTCACATAGTCAAGTTTATTTCTAACTCAAGTCCAACTGATGACAGAGGTAGAGAGGAAGGGTGCTCATCTCCACACAGTCATGCAGGGACTTGGGCTGCTTCCTACTTCTTGCTCCCCCATCCCTTGATGCCTTGCGGTCTCCTGCTGTGTCCTCACATCAGTTCATCTGATGGAAAAAGAGAGAGAAGACGGAGGTTGCACAGGAGGCTTTTATGGGACAGACCTGGAAGTGGTGTACTCTTGTCCACAAGCACTTCCTGTCACCCAGGGAATGGCCTCAGCTGACATAATGAAGGCTGGGACACATAGTAGCTGTGTGCCCAGGAGGAAAGGCAAATGGAATTGGAAAAAAGTAGTCAGTCGTTGGCATATCTAGTCACCAAGGAGTAATGATCATCCAATTACTATTCAACATTTATTGATCACATACTCTGTACCAGTCACTGTACCAAGTACTTTAAATTTATTACTTCATCAATCCTTTCAAAATACCTGAGAACTAAGTCTCATTATTACTACTGTCTTCCAAACGAAGATTCTGAGCTTAGGAGTTAGGTCCTTTCATCAAAGTTGCACCCTTATCCGAGATGGGATTGGAGCCCAGACAGCGTTTCCGGAGTGATATTCTACATCCACAGTCAAGACAGCCAGTTCTTCAACCACCTGCCCTCCAGCCCTCCTCTCCAAGTTCCACAGTTCAGTCCCCCGACTACAAAGTCAGTCACTTCCTGGGCTCCCTCTCTCCATCTCTTCTTGCTCTTCCTGACCGGTTTAGCTGAACTGACTAGACCTTGTTTCACACCGAACAACACTAATGGGTTTTTAGTATGAACAGCCCCTCACTAAATGTGCTCAGAAGCTCAGTTAGTACTGCTTTGCTTCATGGAGCAGGTATGATGGATATATAGACCGCCTGTGATTTAAATGGAAGGAAAACGTGGTTTCGGCGCAATTAGGAAGAAACCACAGACATTATGTCCCATGGATGCGTCCTGTGCCTGTCCCCTGGGCCCCTCCTGCGGAGAATACATCTACCCTCTGCACATCTGGCTGCCCGAGATCAAAGTCCTCTCTATTTTCGGTATTCTTTCTCTCTCCTTCTCTTCCCTCCCCTCCCCCCCTCCCACACACTCCAAACACCACAAACAAAGACAAATAAACATTCCATCTGGGGCAGAAGAGAAGGTCTGTGGTGTTTTTTTCATCTTCCAAATTCCCAAGGCCCAAACCACATAACGGCAGATGACATAGGCGCAAACATGAAAAGTCATCGAAAAAGTGATAGAATGATATTACTTCTAACTGCGACGACCTCCGTCCTCTGGAATGGCTCTCAAAATACTGCAGCTAGTGTGGAACCAAGGCTGAACAACAGAAATTAGAGAGAAAAGGGAAAAAGCGGTTGCGGCTTTTGAACTAATTCCCAGGCTTCCATCCTCCTCCAAGCGAAGACAGTGGAGCCTGAGGCCATGCGATTTCAAACCAGTTAAGTGAGCCTGGGGCGTCATCCCAGGAGCACTGAAAT
This sequence comes from Crocuta crocuta, assembly GCF_008692635.1. Taxonomy (NCBI): domain Eukaryota; kingdom Metazoa; phylum Chordata; class Mammalia; order Carnivora; family Hyaenidae; genus Crocuta; species Crocuta crocuta. Next base: position 3,905,868 of record NW_027527932.1, read on the forward strand.
TCACGGCGGGCTCGAGAGAGATCTTTAATGAATTCGGGTTTTGGACTCAAATGCAAAAGGTGAACTCACACAGGCTTCTCTAAACCTTAAGCTGTTAAACAGGCGAGAACAAAAGCTCACCAAAAGCCTCTTTCAAACTGCTCTCAGCTGCGCAACATTTTTCCCCCAGACAAGCCTGCTTGTGGAGTAATAGCCAAGGCTTCTCTGTTTAAACTCAAGACGTGATTTTCAGAAGCTGCATGTTGTTGTGAAAAAACACTAGTCCCATACGGTAGGTTTTTATGTGTGTGATTCTCTTTACACCATTAAGGGGAAAATGCGGAGCGTTGCTAAAGCGGGATTTTGGGTGGATGAAACTATCATAACCGATTTAAGTAGACAACACTCTAATAAGGCTCTAGATAACACTATTCACTGAACCGAGGGCAGAGAAAGAGAAAGCAAACCTTTGGCAGACTAGTTGTTTAGTAGATAGATACACGCCCTGTGAGTCTAAATAACTGCCCTGGAAAAACGGAAGGGCTTTTTTTTCCCCTAAGGACAGTCCAAATGTAAAATAAGCCACCTTCCTGGGCCTCTGCTGTGCACCCAAGGACCCGTGCAGTGGCTGGCTGAGCTCTGCTCTCCCCGAGCCAACGCCAGCTTGACCAGAGGTGCAGTGGTTAAGGTCTCTGGAGGGGACCCACAGGCCTGTGCCAGAGTCTCAGCTCTGCGACTCACTTGCAGAGTGACCCGTGGCGAGTCACTTTACCTCGAAGTCCCCACCTGCAGAGTGGGGATAATAACAGTACCTAAATCACGAGTCAGTTTTTGTGAAAGAAATGTTTATCTGTCTCGTGTGTGTGCTCCACTTCTGAGCAAATGGAATTTAGCAGCAAAACCTTAAAGACAAATGTCCCAAGACATCAGGGGCCAGGCCCAGGGGCACTGGGGAGCGGGGACTTCTAGACATGCATGAGAACTGCAATTTGGTAAGGATTAAGATGCGACTGTTGCCGTGGATGATTTGGCTCTTGTTTATATGCATTTCCAGTGTCTGGAATATGACAGAAATCATCATTCAGTGCATGGAGCAATACTGCATGAGTGTACGCGTGCCTGAACACCATGATCGGAGGAATGTTCCACCACATCTTGCTCGGTTTGCAATAAGCCTTTCTCTGACCAGTCTGCTGATGGCCAAGACACAGAGCGTCCATCTGCTGAAGTTACGCAGGGCCCGTGGGAATGGCCAAACTGTATCTGGCATCTTGGATCTCTTCCATAAATTCTCCAAAACACCAACGTGTCTGACCATTTGAAGAAAACGTATTGTCTGACAAACACTCAGTAATTTTCTTAAATGAAGAAATGAAGATAACAAGCCTGATTTAATTAGTACCTGTGCATCTAACCTTCTCTCCTCCCCCTCCTTTGCTCCCGAGCTAGCTGAGGACACTCTTCTCATTATGTTCTGGAGCTAAGGGATCTGCTGAGTTGAGCTGAAAACAGGCTGCCAGCCACAGGCCAACAGAGATTCTCTGCAAAAGAGGAGAGCTGCAATGCAGTATTTTCCTCGGGAACTTTGAAGCTGTATTAAAGATCTCAGACACACAATGAAAGTATATTTGTTTTCAGTGTTCAGATGCAATTTAAATGGTAGCTGTGGAAGGAGGCAGATGAATTATTGCCAGCTCAGCACCACTTTTTTGAGGTGGCCGATCATAATGGTATTTTGCTGAACGGAATTATTTTTGGTCCCCTTGAACATTATGTAGCTCTTCCCAGAAAGACACCGCCGTTAATAACTGTAACCCTTCAGTACCACTGCACGGATGAAAGCTAGAAAAGACAGCTGTCCAGTGAGATCAGCCAGCCCTGAACTTTCCAGACCCAGAAAAAGAAAACTGATACAGGACCAGCAGGGAACTCTTAGCAAAACAATGGGAACTTGCACGCTACCTCTCCTCTCTAAAGGTCATTTTTCTTACTCCTACCGATGCTAATCACAGGGATTCGGATTTCTCACTGGAGACTTGTATTTTTCTGTGCAACATTACTCCTGGGTCCTATCTCGCTTCTGCACATTATGTAGCCCAGGGAATGCATTTCTGTCTCACACTTCAGCACATTCTTCTTCCTCTTTCTTGCCTGTGCTCTCAGAGGCTGGCCACTCAATTCTCTGGTCTCAGTATCACGAGAATCTGTCAACACCAGCTAATAGAATACACCCCAGGCCCAATTCCAAAGTCCAGTTTAATCTCAGCAATCAGAAGAGAGTTCTGGCTGGAGAGAAGGATTGTGGGATCAGAGCTGAATGACCCAGGTGGAGCGTGAGAGTGCAGGGAAGGAAAAGACAGCAGTCCTTACCCACTCTTTCATTTAGGAGAATCTTATGGTCTGCTATGGAAAATGGAGTTTGATTTTGCACTTAAGAAGGCTGATATTCAGAACCAGTGCAAGATTCCATTAACCCACCTCACCCGCAGTGAGGTAAAGAGCCAGCAACAGGAACCTGGCTTTATAACTATGGAAATGAAACACTAACAGGTTAAGAAATTAATACGAGAAACACATGAGTGTTTCAAGAAATGCATGAGTGTGTGTGTGTGTGTGTGTGTGAAAGAGGAAGAAAGAGAGAAGGAGGGAGAAACGTTTGGATTTAGATCTCCTGTTAATTTTTCTTTTATCCTAGATGATTTCTTTTCTCTTTCCTTCCTTTTACTTGAACATGTATTTTTGTGTATCTCACAAAGTTACATACACATATATAAAAAGTTCTTATAAGACCTTTGACTCTTACCAGCATCTGCCCATTTCCAGAAATTCGTACAATCTTATCAGAGAGGGGAAATGAGTTAACGTGTCTTCCAGAGATAGTCAGCCTTTGTTTCCTCCCTCGCAGCTAACTTGGTTTCTCCTCTTCTGTCATCTCATCACTGGTAAAACCCCAGCATGGCTCGGCATCAACCCAGTAAGCCCAGTCTATGAAATTGCCACTTGGTTAGCTAACATTATCCTACACTCAGGGGTGAAAATGTTGAATCTTTAATTAACCTGTGCCTTTTCTGCAAGCAACTAGACTCTTTCATTCCTGAATGTTAGATTCTAACTCCGCTTCCCATAACTAATAGCTAAAGAGAGGATTTTCACAAAAGCAAGGAGCTTCCTAACTAAGCTGTCTGCTCTCTTTGAGTGAAATTGCTTCTGCCGTGGAATACTTTGCATGTCCTTCCCCTTTACCATACCTGAATTAATTCTTTGGTGCCCGGTGAAAACAGCAATATAAGGGTATGAGACAGAGGGAATATAGCCCTTCACCCAGGGCACCCCTGAAATGCAGAGATGGCTCAAACTAACTAGCCTGTAATAATATTGGCAAGTTTATAGGGTTCTTTTATGAGCAAGGTAATGACAATCTGAAATGGTCACCTTGACTTCTCCCCTGTCCCTCAATTCTTTAAACCCATTATTATGAGGCAAAAGACATGAAAGATCTTATTCTGAGAGGCATATAAATCATATTGTAGAGGGATCATAATGGAGTTCTGACTAAAGCAAGACTAAGGCAGTCTTGGCTGTCCACACGCAGGGGCGGCAGAGCCTGGGGGGCCATCGTGAAGACACGTCTTCTCCCCGGGCACATGCATGACAGGACCGTGCCCCCTGCTCGGCCATGCATTAGTCTTCCTTCACCTGGTGACACCCAGTCTTCCACCGCCACGGCGAGGCTCTGACACTGCTATGTCGCACCTGTACTCCTAGTCGCACAGAGTAATTACTCAACAAGGCCAGACTTCTGGCTCCACCAAGTTCCCATTCGAATAGGGGTTTGGTCTGCCTCACAAAGAATATGAACTACACCAATGACCTATCCGGACTTCCCACCAGAATCTGGATCTCAGTGTCCTGTCCTGTGGTTTGTCAGCAGAACTTTCACTGTTCCAGGTTGTACTCTGGCATTTGTGTCGCAGCTTCAGTGCTGTGACTACCTCATTTTGCTGCACTTAACCTTCAATGGGTTTCTCTCTCCTCACACCCTTCCAGCCCTTTTGGCCACAGACAAGAGGGCAAGACAAGTGCATGTTCCGGAAGATCAGCTGTGCTCCCAAAGACGAAGGGGATGGGGATCATGGCCTTCCTTGCCCACAGGAATATTTTGAATGAGAGAGAAGAATGAAGTTAAGAAATCAAATGCAAGCACTCACATTTTCCCCCTCCTGAGATGGATCCCCAAAAGGAGACATAATAGAAGCATCCGGATAGTTAGAGAAAGCCAGTGGACATCAAGCGGGGTGAAGTGCGCTGACCTGGATAGCTGTGTGTTTGGGGAGTGGAGCCCAGGAGCCTGGAGCCGTACCTGGCCTACAGCAGAAGCAAGTCACAGCACAGAGACCTGACGGTTCCATGAGCTGTGGGTGGCACCCTTGGCTCCTCACAGCCTGCCCACTTCATGCAAGAGCCCAAAAGCCTCCATTTGCCTCCACTGAGGGTGGGTACTCAGAGCTATCGCAACTGCTGGGGGAACCTCAGAAGCCTGAGAACAACATAAAACAGCTCGATTATGTGGCGATTTCAAGACCAGTAAAGAGAATCAGGATCACAGTCCGTAGGAGTGAATGCCAGACCAGAGAGAAGGTTCGGCAAGGTTCCTCAGGAAAACTAAATGATCTGGATGCCTCATCTCCCCCCACTGCTTCAAGATCATTGAGCCCTACGCATCCTACAAACCCAGAGGTCACCTTAGCAAGGAACAAAGGGAGCAAGTGAAGTATGGAAATTTATCATCTACTCAAAGATAGGGGTCAGCCAAGATAGAGCACTTAAACCAAAGAGACAAGGTTATCCTTAATCAAAAAGCTTAACTTCACTTTGTAGAGAGATTAATGTGTTTCTAGGGAAGGGTAGGGATTGGGAAACTAAACTGTGAATACATTTATTCAATTATTTGATAAACAAACAAACTCTAAACCCAGAAATCCTATTATTGTACATAAGAAAATCTTGCTCCTGAGTATAGGAAGACATACACAAAAATATTCATGGGAGAATTATTTGTTATTGAAAACAAAAACAAAACCTGAGAATGACCCAAATATGTTTCAAGAGAAGAATAGATAAATAAATTGGGATAAATCACACAATTAGATACCATAAAATAGTTATGTGTATCAGTGTGGATGCATATTAGGTCACAAACATAACATGAATATTGCAAAGGGATACATATACATAATACATCATTTGTATAAAGGTTAAAAACATGCACATTTATTGGTTTTACATAATAATAATTGCAAACATTTAATTTTACCAGGTACCATTCTAAGATTTTACACATACCAAATGAGTTACTCTTCTCCCCATCTACAGATAGGAAAACTAACGTGTATATACAAAGAAGTTAAATAATGTTTACACTGCTTAGCTAGTAAGTGGGGGCCCTGACATCCAAATCTAGGCAGTTTGATTCCAGAGTGTAAGCTGTTAACCCCTATGCCTCTCATGTTCTATAAATATGAAGTAAAAATATTAAAAAATGCATGGAATAATAAAGTCAAAATTTAGAATAAGTACTAACCTAAGAGGGCAGAGAGAGCAGTGCAATGGGGCCAAGTACATAAGCCAGACACAAGGGAAGCTTGAATTTTTTGGGTCTGGTGATATTCATGATATAATTATTTATGCCTCTATTTTAATATATCTGGAACACTTGCTGTAAATTGCTAGCCAGCTATATTTTCTTTGCATACCTAAGTATCATGTGAGTTAACTTGACACGCTATTATACGGAGATAAATTGCAGACCCTGGGTGGTAATGATGCTTCCCCATAGTCCATCAGTTACAGCAAAGGTACCATTCCGGGGGGGAGGCTGATAATGGAGGAGGCCACACATGTGTGAAGCAGGGCACATAAAGGAAATCTCTACCTTCCACTCAGTTCTTCTCTAAACCTAAAAATGATCTAAAAAATTCAATCTATTTTTAAAAGTGCTATTACATACAGCAAAATCATCCAGGATGCTATTGGTCATGAATCGGGGTGCAAATCAGGCTTCCGTGTGGGCAGCTGTTGAGCATCAGTGATGATGAGTCTAGACAACTATGAGAATGATACTCAGGGATTCAAATTAAACTGTCCTTCAGTTACCTTCAGGGACTGTAGAGAGGAGAGGACAGTATCCGAGGCAGGCATGAGTGACCTCACCAACACTCTCCAGAGACCTGGGCCTGGGGGACAGACACTGGGGGCCAGCACAGAAAGAGTGGCCTGGAAGACAGTCAGACTTGGGAAGTATATGAGGCTATGGGCACTTTGGTATCCAGGGGCTAAATAAGCTTCCTCACCTTTTGTGGACAAGGGAAAGGAAAATCAGTGATTTTCCAGCCTTGAAAACCCTGCCAGGAATTTTTCCATCCCAATTTATAGATGAATCTCAATCCTGCCCCAGCCTTCACTTTGCTACAGAAAGATTTTTTCTGATGTCCTAAGAAGTTACAGTAGTTACCCTCCCATGGCAAAGTACTTCCACTACGCTATGTACTGTGTCCCCCAGCCTGTTCCCCCACCTACAGAAAGAAGCCAAAGGTTTATTTACTTCAAGGGTTGAGCCATGCCTGCGTAGAAGGTGAAGAATATAAACAAAATGAATTTGAAAAAAAAGAATGAAAGAAAGAAGCATATCATTGTATTGGCATTGTACATTTTTAAAAATATTTTTTAACGGTTTTATTTATTATTGAGAGACAGAGAGAGAGAGAGAGAGAGCATGAGCAGGGGAGGGGCAGAGAGAGGGGGAGACACAGAATCGGAAGGAGGCTCCAGGCACAGAGCCCAACACGGGGCTCGAACTCACAAACCACAAGATCATGACCTTAGCCAAAGTGGGACGCTTACCCGACTGAGCCACCCAGGTGCCCCCCCTTTTTAAAAACTTTTTAACGTTTTTATTTACTATTAAGAGACAGAGAGAGACAGAGCATGAGCATGGGAGGGGCAGAGAGAGGGCACTGTAAATTTTTTAATGTTACATTTTATACTATACAATAAATGGTTTGAGGGTCCCATCCAAGCACATACAACTATTTTTTCTCTTGGAAGATGGGCATGACTCCCAGTTTATGCCTCCTCTGAATCCACAGATATCTAGGAGAGCTCAGGTTCCCATCCTTTCTCATATTCTGGATTTTCTGTGCTCATAATTGCCTTCTTTGGAGCAGAAACAGGAAAGGAACACAAAAGAGCGTACAAGAAAGTAACGATTACAGAATAGTAACTTTGGCGAGAGGAGAGGCAGATTACATTTTCCCACTCTGGGCGCCGACAAGAAAACCAGGGCTTCGTGTTTTGCAAGTGTGCTTCTGCTTTTCCCAGATAATTAAGAATTGTTCTCAAAACTAATTTCATAACAGCACTGAACAAGACTTTTTTATTAGATTTTTAATTTTAATTCGAGTATTGTTAACACGCAGTGTTATATTAGTTTTGGGTGTACACTAGTGATTCAACACTTGCATACAGCACCCAGTGCTCATCACGACAAGTACGCTCCTTAATCCCCATCCCCTCCTCCTCCATCCCTCCCCACCCCCCCTCTGGTAACCTGCAATTTATTCTTTGTAGTTAGGAGTCTGTTTCTTGGTGTGTCTCGATCTGGTTTTTTTTTTTTTTCCTTTGCTCTTTTGTTTTGTTTCTTAAATTCCACATATAAGTGAAATCATATGGCATTTATCTTTCTCTAACTGACTTGAATAGGGTTCTTTAAGATGAGAAGAAGTGTAGAAATAAAAGAAATAAAAAGATCTGAACTCAGAAACAGCTGAATCCCCAAACAGTGGAAGACAGGGTCTCCCAAGAGGGACTCTACCTTGTGTGCACAGCACTTCTGGGCCTTATAATAACGAAGAAGGATCATTGTGTGTGTGCCTAAAAAGCCTGGGCAATAAGCTTGGGAGTCTTGGCAAAGGTCTTCATGATTCAGCAGAAAGGAAGTGGACGCACAAGCCTTCAGACAATGACAAGCAGACTTTGTCAGAGACGAAGGTCAGTAAAGTAGCAGGGAGGGAAAGTAGAACTGAAAGGAGGCTTCTTCCCAACTGTTCCAGACCAGTGGCTCTTAATCAAGGGTGGTGAGCTCTCAGTGGGATATTTTTCAAGGCCTGGAGGCATTTCAGGTGTCCCAGTTGAAGCAGGGAGTAGAAGGTTGGGGAACAGTTTCACTTCTCTCAGATAAGCACCCAGATCTGGCACCCAGTGGATACAAGTTGAGGACGCCTTAAATACCCTACCGTGCCCGGGGCAGTCCCTCGCAACAAAGAAGTATCTGCTCCAAAATGTCAGTAGTGACAAGATGGAGAAACTGTGCTCTAGTCTAAGCACCTTCTGTAGTTCCTATATCATCCTGAAGGAATAAGAAAAAGAGGGCCCCAAATGACCAAGATTGAATTTCATGACAGCCCTGATGAATAAACATCAAGCCAAATTTGCACTCTTTTTTTAAATAAAGGTGTGACATATTTGAAGCAAATGTATTATATTGTATAATGGGAAAGTTTCTCAAGATTGCCAAGAATCTTTCTAAGCATAATGTTCCCCAACATGTATTATAGCTTCTACAGTTGGAGCAAAATGATTTGCTCTACATTTGGAGAAAATGGTCGTGGTTACTACGCAGCTTTGGAGAATACTCAGAACTGGCTACTGAGTGGAGAGACTGGACCCTGTCCATATCCAGCCCCTTGGGTGTGCTCCTTGCTAAGCCAGCGACGTGCAGACACCATGACCAGGCAGCAAGGATAGAAGTTTCTAGAAAAGTGAAAAAGATTTGTGCTTTGCCCAGGTATAGCGGAGGTGTGTTTCAGACACCACCCAACTTCTAAAGAAGCAGAAGTATTCTTTCTTGCTCCACTGTAAAAAGAGATGAACAGACATCTTGGCAGACATTTCATGGTACCTAAAGGGACCCTACACCACATTCCACTACAGGGAGCTTTCCCCACATACCATCAAAAGCAATTTTTCAGGACACCAACTTGGTGTCCTACAATCCAATTCAACTCTGACACTATCTGCCCAGAACTAGCATCAGATTCCACAGATAAAGGGTTCAGTCCCATAAGACCAGCCTCCACTTCAGATACCAGTCACAAGCGTAGGTTACTACTTGTGCTTCTGACCAGGTGGGTTTAAATTTGAGATTCCAACAACTTCCTCCAAGTCAGGATGCCAACTGCAAACCCAGGTTGTTACTTGTACTTCTGACTGACTGGCTATAAATCTGAGGTTCCCATGAACCCCTCCTTGGGTTTGACTAATTTGCTAAAGTGGCTCACAGAACCCAAGAAACCCGTTTACTCGCTAAATCACCAATTTCTTATAAAAGGATATCATTCAGGAACAGCCAGATGGAAGAGATGCATAGACCAACGTATGGGAAAGGGCAGAGAGTTTCCATGCCCTCTCTGAAAATGCCATTCTCGCCCATCTCCATGTGTTCACCAGCCAGAAATCTCTCCAAACCTTGTCCTTTTGGGATTTGATGGTGGCTTCATCACATAAGCACAACTGATTAAATCATTGGAAATTCTGAGGATTTTAGGAACCCTGTGTCAGAAATGAAAACAATGACCAAATATTTATTTCCTACAAGTCCCAATATCATAGTATCCATGAAAATAATCTGCCAGAAGTAATGTGAAATCTAACACAGTTTGGGGGTGTTGAAAAAATAAGAGGGTCGGAGGAGAGGCTCTCCTGCTCCATCAAGGAAAGGTTTCCTAACACCTACCTCCATCGTTAGCATAGATAGCTATGACTCCAAGTGGAGAGAAAGGAAAAAATGTCTAACTGCACATTTGCTAATGGACAGCTGATCAGGTAGAATTGGCCATGGCCATGAGAGCCACTGTGTCATCACAACAACCCACTGCAGAGAGCCAGAAAGACGTCCCAGCACGACTCTCAACCTGAGCTGAGATGCAGTGTGGGAAGCTCAGGCTGGGGAGAGGAATATCATTCTGAGGATTGAAACTATTTCCCTTAAATGGGACCGGAGCCAAATTTTACTTGAAAAAAAATAAATAAATTGATGTGGCTTTTTCCATGCTTAAAACTCCATGGAGCCAATTTATTTTACACATATGGAAATACAGACACACAGAACATACAAATACACAGAGAAAACAACATAACACAAATCTCTGATCTAGAGGAATAAAGGGCTGCTCAGGGACGAAGAATAAAATAAATATTCAATGGAATTGAAGACTATCTGATTTTAAAAGACAACCTTTTCATTTCTCTGTGATTTAATTTTTTCACTTCCCTTTGAGAGAAATAATTGTTTCAATTAAAAGAAAGAAGTTTTGTGAGAAAAGTTTACACTTCTATGGTGCTTTTACACAGAAAGCATTACATAAAATATCCCCTTTCACATGAGTTCTCTGAAATGCCTACAACACTTCTCCAGAAAACTTACTGGACTGAGAAAGTAAACTGTAATTTAACCACCAAATAATGTCTGCTAGAAGACTCATCCACTTCTTAAAAACAAGCATCCATTTATACAATTTATTTTATCTGCATGATTTAAACTCTAAATTATTTGGGACCATTAGTCAAGTTTTAATTCCTCCTCTCTAGCCTAACATGTCAAGTACCTGACATAAAAAAGAACAATAGCTCAGGTAAGAAATAGGAAAAGTGTATCTAATTATTAAAGGTAATAGTATAATTTTTTTAAAAAGGATGCAAATTAATTGATTCTTACATTTTATTCTCTACTCAGATTTTAGTTCATCTTTATTCTTTTATGTTTTTATAACTATAGATTGTGAATTAATCTATTTAAATGGGATAGTATTTCACAGAAAATGGACATCCTCATGAATCCCAGAACTCCTTACCAAGATGAAAGACCGTGTTAATAAAACAGTATTAAATTACTCTGCAATAGTAATTGCTCTGCTTCCTTCCACCATAGTTAATGGTAATAAAGGAAGATTTCCTCACACAAGTGACCACTGCCATTTCAAAAAATGAGACCGTTGGCTTGATTTAAAATTTGGCTGTAGGGTCTACCGGTTCTAATTGACATGACTAAATCTTGATTTAGAAGAGAAAGAGAAAGAGGTTAAAAAACTACAGCATGTCCTAATCAAGTAAGAAGATAATTCAGAGGTCTTTACTTTGCCCATGGAAATGACTGCCACTTGAGATATATAAAAGAAAATTTAATCAACTGGATATAATCTAATACATAGGAACTGGCTTGAGCTGCATAATATAAAAAAGTAGCTTTCTGTAATTCAGGAATTCAACATAAAATGAATAGTAGGTCAACAAATCCATATTAGTAACTCCATTCCTAACTAGGTATTTTTAATGGTCTCTAATTTGGTAGCTATTTATATTAGTCAAATAAACAAATAAATGGTTAATTATCAGCATGACAATGACTAATTTCTTAGAAGACAGACACCTAAAAAGCATAGCCACAGAGGAGATAGGCCAAGGAGAAAGCCAAGGATACTTGACAGTGTATAGATACACACCTTAGATATATTTAAATATAAATTTAGCAAAGTATGTGTTACACCTGTCCATTGAACATTACAAAACACTGTTGAAAAGATTTTTAAAAAGCCCCAAGTAAATGCAAAGAAAGACCCGTCGGTGAATAACAAGTCTCAATATTATTACAGTCTCAACTCTATCCAATTGATCAACACAATAACAATCAAAATCCCAGTAGACTTTTTTTTTTAGAAATTGACCAGCCAATTCTAAAAATGTGTAGGGAAATGCAAAGGATCAAGAATTGGCAAGTGATTTTGTTTGGTTGGTTTGGGCTTTGTTATATTTTGTTTTAAGAGTAGCCAAGTGATTTTGAAGTGGAAGAGCAACAGCGAGGGCTGACACGTTACTTCAAGATTTTCTGTAGAACTACGATAATCACAACAAGTGTAGTATTAAGGTCAAGGCCACTCGTAAAACTCAATGAAACAGAAGAGAGAGTCCATAATAGTCTCACATATAGGGAGTAAGTTGATTTTAACAAAGATACCAAAATAACTGTATGGCAAAGTGATATTTTTTTCAACAAATAGTGCTAGAACAATTTGATAATCCTATGCAAATGTTTTACAAATCTTGGATCTTCATCTAATATCATAGATATAACTTAACGTGAAATTGAAAATGAAAGGAGAAAAATCTTGCTGATCTTGTTGCCAAAATTTCTTTACTATCAGAAACATCAACTCCAAAAACAAATTAATAATTTGGAATTCATCATAATTAAAAACTTCTGCTCTTCAAAATTCACAGTTAAGCATATGAAAACATAGGCCACAGATTTGGAGAAAACATTTCCAAATTCATATCCCATAAAGGACATATCTCTGGAATTATATAAAGAACCCTTAAAACTCATTAAATAGGAAGACAGACAACTCAATTTTTTAATGATTTAAATACACACTTACCATTTAGCCCAAAATCCCACTTCTAAGTAGTTAGCCTAGAGAAATGGGATAAGAAGAATACACAAAGTATCTGAAAGTTCATAATAGCTTTATGTAGAACAGCCAAAAACCTGGAAATAACCAAAATTTCCCTTAGCCACAAAATGGAAAACTGTAGTAAATCATACAATGGAATAGTAATCAAGAATAAAAAGTAAAAGAATACAGATTTATTCAACAACATGGATGACTCTTGAAAGCATTATGCTACATGAAAGAAGCCAAACACAAAATAGAACCAATCTTATGATTCCATTTATATGAAATTCTAGAAAACACAAACAGAAAGGAAAAAACTCAGTGGTTTACCTGGGCTTTAGGAGAGGAAAGGAAATGTCCACAAATAGCCATAAGTAAATTTTAGGGTGATGAAATGTTCTATGTCATGATTCTGGTGGTTGCCACATGACCGTATACATTTGTCAAATCTCATAAAATTATTTACCTAACAATGAAGAATTTTATTGCATGTAAATGACACCTCAGTGAAAAAAAAAGATTTAAAAATCTAGGAGTAATAAAGTTGTATAAAATCTAAACCATGGAATAAATAAGGCTGCCAGAGTCATTCAGTCAGTTAAGCTTGATTTCAGCTCAGGCCATGATTTCACAGTCGAGAGACTGAGCCCCACATCGGGTTCTGTGCTGGGCATGAAGCCTGCTTAAGACTCTCTCCCTCCCTCGCTCTCTGCCCCTCCCCCACTCACACTCTCTCTCAAAATAAATAAATAAACTTTAAAAAATAAAAACAAAGTCTCAGGAACAAAGAGAAAGCCAGGTAGTAAGATCAGCGGTGCGATTTTAACAGAATGAATAATTTCTGTTTTCTTAAATACAATTTATTGTCAAATTGCCTAACATACAGTGTACTCTTGGTTTTGGGAATAGATTCCTGTGACTCATCACTTATAAACAACATCCAGTGCTCATCCCAGCAAGTGCCCTCCTCAATGCCCATCACCCATTTTCCCCTCTCTCCCACCCCCAACAGCCCTCTGTCTGTTCTCTGTATTTAAGTCTCTTATGGTTTGTCTCCCTCCCTCTCTTTCTGTGTCTATTTTTCCCCTTCTCCATTCCCCCATGGTGTTCTCTTAAGTTCTTACTGATTTCAACTCTTTTATTCTTTTTCTCTCTCTTTTTATTTCCAAGTGCAAAATTTGCTAAGTTTTTTTTGTATTTTATTTGGTTTTAGTGGGTTTCTTTTTAGCATCTAGTCACAGATTTTCTTTTTTTAATTTCCTTGTAATTTGATCTGTTGGTCATCCTACTTTTAGAAAATGAAGAGGTAAAAAGAACATGTTTGACTTCTCTCTCTCTCTAAAACAGTTCTAAGAAACCAGGCAAAGCAGAGAAAATACTAAGACTGACATTTAATAATTATCAGGAGCCTTTGTTTAAAAAGAAAAAAATGTTCCCTGAAACTCTATGATATATTAAATACTCATTAAAATTAATGAGAATGTTCTTATTTTTACCTGTGAGAATCTTTTTTTTTTTTAATGCATGGTTTAGATAGAAAATTTTTTAGTCTTGCAAGTGTTCTGTAAGTGTTAAGAAGTCTGGAGGGACCATATGAGAGAAAGTGAGAATGTGTAGAGCTGTGTTAAAAAAAAAAAAATTGTTAAGAGGATGATGGGTAGGAAGAAAAAAAGACATCACAGTTTTTCTGCTTCTGCCTTTCTACCACAGTATTTCACTAATGTTCTCAAGTAAACACTCTTCCGAAAGTTTAAACAAGATCAATATTTTCCTTCATGTCAAATATATAAAAACATATTTTCAAAGGCAGAATTTTTTAGTTATCTATTTGTCATAGTGGGAATGATCAATATTTGATGTTGGAAGAAAAATCATTTACTCTTGTCCATGTTTTCAAATAAACAACTTTCCCTTATGATAAAAAAAAAGAAGCTGTATTTAATAAAAATTATCATTCTTTTTGTCCACTTTCCCTGATCTAATTAATAAAAGGAAGGAAGGAAATTTCTTCTAACTTATTAACTATGGACAGAGTTTACTATTGCACTTCCAAAGGAAGAGAAAAAATAGGGATGTTGGGTGGCTCAGTTGGTTGAGTGTCTGACTCTTGATTTCAGCTCAGGTCATGATCTCATTGTCATGGGATTGAGCCCAGCATTGGGCTCTGTACTGGGCGTGAGGCGTGATTGAGATTCTCTCTCCCTCTTCCTCTTCCTCTTTTTCTCTCTCTGTCTCAAAGAAATAAAAATTAGAAATATTTTCAAAAGAAGAATAATAAATAAATGCTATTAACTGAGAAGCAAGGCCTCCTAAGAGTAGCTAAAACTGAAAGTCTCTCATCTTGTCTGTGAATTCCCATTCAATGCCATTGGATCCTGTTAGCAAATGATTTTACTATAGAGTCTCAAACACAGTGGAAGCACTCTTGAATTCTCTTTAGAAGTCCTTCACTTGCACCCTTGAGACTGTCAATATCCAACAAACTAGAAACTCAAGGGCCAAACAAATAATTTTTCCCTTGACAGTAACCAACCACAGCTATCTTTACTTACCTCCTTTTACCAAGCACTATATCACCAAAAGAGATATGAAAGTTCCAACATCAGAGGTTTCATATTTGTGTATATGTGCTCTTTTTATTAGATAAATATTTACCACATGTTAGTACTATCCAGGGAATTATGGGAAAATCACATGCAAGATATAAACTTTAAGTGTGTGCTATCTACGTATAACTTACAAGAAAACAAGATCACTCACAAGGTAAGAGTTCCACGCCACGCCATGAGAAAAAAAATAAATTCTTAGTAAGAACACTATGGAGATGGCATTGGGCTTGGTACTGTGTAACTGACAGAAATGTATAAGACATGATATCTACCCTTTACAAAAGTACTATTTTGTTAAAGAGAAAAATCTACAGACACAAATCTTCAGGCATCAGTGTAAGAGGAGCCATGAGACAGATCTATGAGTAGGTGCCGAAAGGAGAGTCCTGATAAAGTGCAGTGGTCCCTTGAAGGCAGTGATCATTGTAATCTGTGGAAAATTCTGCGAAGTACTAAACATAAGTCATCACTGATTGGAAGTCTATGTTTTCTGAGTAGTTTATCAGACTGGGAAGGAAACAGAATTCAAATTAGTCCCACTTTGCTGTGAAATCAGGCCTTGCCATCCAGAATCTCAGCATCAGTAAAGTGAGAATAATAACACTTGTTTCATTTGTTTGTTGAGGAAATTTATCAAATAGGATACTCCTAGGACTCAAAGGCCATCTTCCAGGAGCCAGGCCAACAACCAGTTATGAAGACCTTGGGAAAGTACAAGGCTGAGCAACTCAAGCCTGCTGAGTTAACCCTTTCTTGTATGGCTGAATAATGGCCCCCAAATATACTGATGCCTCAATCCCTGGAGCCTGTAGAAGTTGTATAACTAAAGGGACTTTACAACTATGATTAAGTTATCCTGAGATGGAGACAAAATCCTGGAATTTCTGGGTGGGTCTTGAATGTAACCATGAGGGTCCTTATAAGATGGAGACAGAGTCATGTTTGACTATAGTGAGACAGAAGAAAATATGAAGACGAAAGCAAGATGCTAAGGGGCTGGCTTTGGAGTTAGAGGAAAGGACCACACGACAGGTAATGCAAAGAGCTCAACTAGCAAAGCGAGGAAAAGCAGTCTCTCCTAGAGCCTGCAGAGGGTGTGCAGCTCAGCCAGCACCTTGGCTTCAGTCCAATGACACTGATTTCAAACTTCTGAGCTCCAGAGTTGTAAGCCACCAAGTTTGTGGCACTTTGTTACAGCAGCCGTGAGAAACCGATACGTTTGGGGATAAAACTTTGTAATGAGACCACTTTGGCATCTTAATTACTAAATCTTCTTGAAGTCATTTTTTCATTTCATTCAGCTCTAAAAGAGAGAAATATTATAGCAAGATGTCAGTATATACATGAACATGCATGCACACATTTAAAATGCAAATGATCATAAGTACAAAACATTTCAAGAATTTGAAAGCCTGAAGAAATAGCAGGCAAGCTACCCTAAACCAGATGGCTAACTAATAGATTCAGCAGTTGCCCTATAAGGATATTAAATTCAAATATCAAAAGCTGTAATATCCCGAGTACTGTGACTTGAATATAAAAAATAATTGCTAACACGGAAAAAAAATACTGGCATCACATGAAGGGTAAGGTAATCGAATGACATTGGAAATATAAATGGACTTGACTGTGTTCCTGGTCTGAATTTCTACAGTCTATAATGAACCTTAAATCTACTCAAAACATCTTGCTTCCTGTTTTTAAAGATGATAATATGAATATGATCATATTCTGCCATAGGTGATTTCCCAGTTTCGATTAACATACATGTTTACTCCCCTGTGAATGTGGATGAGGCACTTTCCAGTTCTGGTTCACATGCACACATTTTAACCATTTGATCAGTGTTTTTCCTCTAAGTACACTGGTAAGTCTTTAGAGTCTTTTTCTCACTAATCAGATTTGCCTATATATAATCATATTAATTTCAAAATGCATTAATTTCTATTTTAGTCATAGGCTAAGCCAGTGAAACAGTCAACCAGAATGATTTTCCTGAGCTCTGTTCTTATGGTAAAGATAAAATTGTCAAGTAATAATTTTAATTAAATTAAAATAATAATTTTCAAGAGTTAGGAGGGATGTCTATCCAATCTCTCCCATTTTGAACGTTCATGACACTCATACTCTATAAACTGATTTTCATAATATACTGTGCACATTGCACAATTAGTAACTTCTGAATCATCAAATACTAAGTAATGCGTAGAATAACTTTAGAATCTATCATATTGTATCAAATTGTTTGAAAATTGCTAAGCCATATGTGGACTATATACCTACAATGAGTAAAGCAGAATATTCTTTTCCAGAACAGTCCAGTTTGTGGCCATTTATAGTAATCATTCAATAAACGTTAGTTATATTTATATGCTAATATGCTTAAATAACATATACTCTGTCCTGAACCTTACAACCATTTTTGCCAGAGTAGATTTCAGTCTTCATTACCCTCACTTCACTGAAACTTTATGTGATAAATTAGCAAACAAAGGCAACAAGAGATTAGGTAACTTGGCCCATTCTTCCAGCAAGTTATTAGCAGGGTCTATCCATGGTTAC
The DNA here is from genome assembly GCF_008692635.1 of Crocuta crocuta. NCBI lineage: Eukaryota > Metazoa > Chordata > Mammalia > Carnivora > Hyaenidae > Crocuta > Crocuta crocuta. The sequence continues at coordinate 3,923,524 of NW_027527932.1, forward strand.
AAAGTTTAATAAAAATACTTAAATGTATTCCCAGTTTATCATGAAATACTTGAGAACATATTTCCCATTGAGTGCTCTTAAGGTACACAGTAGTTGAGCTTTCTTTTTCCCTAAATAAAAGATTGTGAAGTTTTTAATAATCTGGGCAAATTCATATTTATAAAAGTCACGCATCAACTATCACAAAAGATACATGAGTCTAAATTAAATTGAAGTGTTAGTATTTGATCCAGTTAACTGGAGACCTGAGAAGATACCCAATCTAAGTAATTTAGTTTCTGTGAAAGTTTTTTAATTAATTACCAAAACTGTTAGCCAAAATATCAGATTTCCTCACTCATCTGAGTCACCGTAGCTCTGGGGACCCAGCCAGAGTTTGTGGCATGATCTCCATGCTGATGACCGGCTCTGGCTACCAAGGGGAATATCAAGGGCATCTCAGAACTCAGCCGGCAGCCCCAACACAGACACACAGACCCATTTGTACTGTGACTTCCATGGGAACCACCAGTAATATAACTTAGTAAAACAAGAACCAGTTCTAAAGCTTCTCAGCTAAACGCACTGCGAGTTCAATCTTGGACGGTCAAAATAAGGGTCGTGTGGTTACTCAAAAACCTATAACCTACAGAGTGACCAAGGTGCAGGAAAAGATTTTATAAAATTAAATTAGTGTGAATGTGGCCCAAAGCCTCCCTTGCCCTACTGAGGGGTGGTTGCCTATGTGTTTGTTAGGATCCTTCCCAAAGCAAGGGCTTTACAGCAGCCAAACAAGTAACGGCTGTGGTTTTCTATGTGCCTGTATTTTGCCTTTGCAAACTACATTATTTTAAGGAAACCAAGCAATGGTACAAATCCTTACTTCAGTTCTGAGTGCTATTATTTGCAAAATTATTTAACATTTAAAAAACTAACTTTCCATTTACATGAATATTTCTTACTTTAAGTCAACAAAGATAGAGTTCCCAGTTTGTCACAGTGAAGTCTTTAAATCAATTCTTAGTCGCTGTTTATATTTGATCAGAGGCAAAGTGGAGCAGGAAAATTCACACTTAATTCATGGTCATCGAGGTGACTGCTTTATTCTAAAAGTATTTGCTGAGCACCTACTATGTGCCATGTACTCAGCTGAGTGCAAAAGATACAGTGGGAAGGAGACAGGTATCATCCATATATTCAGGGAGGTTCCAGCTTACAGTATTCCTTATTTTGAGTGACCCAAACCTGCTGATTATTCAACAAAAATTGAGGGAAGTAACCATGTAGATAGGAAACCTTGTCTCTGCTCTCTGGGGCTGAAAATTACCCAAAGTACTTATCCTACCAGTTAGCCCATGAAATACGTATTACTTAGGCTAAATAATGCTACCTGTTATAACAAATAAGTAACCCCTGAAATCTCAGTTCCTGGTTTACTCAAAGTGGGAGGGGTGAGGGTGCTCTGTTTCATGATGTTCCTTGGGATCTAGGCTACTTCCATCTTATGGGTCCACACTCCTCTCTGCCCTTGGAGTTGTTATCTGTTCAGTGAATAAAGAAGGTGGGAGGGTTTGACCAGCCAGACTTTGGATGGAATTTGGGCATGTGACTTTTGGTGCATTTTATTGGCCAGAACTCAATCTCATAGTCATACCTAACTGTACTGAACTCTTGCAAACATAGTCCGGCTTTGCGCCCCAGAAAAAGAAAAGGATATTCTCTTAGCTGTCCCCACCCACACCAGTCCACAAAGTTCTCTCCATGCCCCCAGCACGGGGGAAATGAGAAAAGAAACAGGGAAAATGAGAAAAGAAAGTATAAGAATTTGTATCAGCTGGGCCTGGCAGCGACACGCACGCTTCACTTACAGTCCGCTGGCCAGAGCTCAGTTTTGTGCCCACGTTTAACCAAAAGTGAGCCTGAAAGTTTTTGTGTGCCCAGGAGTAGAATACAGGTATTAGGGATTACTGGTCCCTCACACAAAATTCCTTTCAGTCATGACCACAACAAAGAAGAAAAGTGTGCCCTTATTTGTTCACATGCCTCTGACTGCCCCTGGATGATTCTTCTTTGCAGAGAGAACTTGACATTCATTATTTTCCCCTATTTTAAATCAGGGGACTCAAAAGGAAAAATGTTGATGAGAGCGAGATCAGATTGCTAACCAAGAACAAACTTGTAAGTGAACTTCAGGTTTCCTAATTCATAGTCTAGACATGTACTCTGCATGTAGCACTATGTTAAATATTTGGGAAATAAAAACTAAAGGCCTAATACTTCCCTTCAATAAATTTTACTTATTCTTAAGAAACAAATTGTTTGCACAGAAGAAAAACATAGATGTCATTATTATTTAGGGCAATAAATATGCAGTTGTACCTAATGTGATGCTACAGTCGAACCTACACTCAAGGAAGATTTGTAGACAAGAAAGAATTGAGCAAAGTGTACCATCTCAGAAGAATCGCACTGAATTTTAGCTTGAAAAGTGTAGGAGGTTGGTGAATAGAGAAAAAGAGGAGGGTTGTTAGAGATGGTCTTTGAGGTGAAGAAATTCATGAGCAAAATTCTGCTCTGAACAAAGCGAGGAGACGGGTGTGCCTGGGATGGAGATCTGGTATGGCAAGAGCGGAAGGGACCCCACTGAGATGATTCTGAAAACATCACCAAAGAAATACAGTGGGGACTTGGCACGGCCACAGGATGCCTGTCCAAGTTCTTAAAGAATATTGTTCTGGTGACAACGCGCAGAGCAGAAAGTGCGGTGAGTGACAACAGCAAGCTCTGTGAACCTGTACAGAAACCGAGGAGCTGGACAATAAGAAACCGGACTGGTAGCATCAGAGACACCTTATGAAGTGTGTAGACAGCACCCCTTGACCACAGAGCCTCACACTCATGAAACAACATATAAAAAAGACTTTAAGGGGCGTCTGCGTGGCTCAGTTGCTTAAGCACCTGACTTCAGCTCAGGTCATGATCTCACGGTTCGTGGGTTCAAGCCCCCCATCAGGCTCTGTGCTGACAGCTCAGAGCCTGGAGCCTGTTTCGGATTCTGTGTCTCCCTCTCTCTCTGCCCCTCCCCCACTCATGCTCTGTCTCTGTCTCTCTCTCTCAAAAGTAAATAAACATTAAGAAATAAAAACTTTAAGATGTTACAGGAAAAAATGCCCAAACCAATACCGTAGGCTGACATCCCCTCTACATGCCCCACTTCTAGCAAATCCGCACATTCATGGCACATCAAACTATTCATGTTTGTTGTGAGGAGAAATTATATAATCACCTAAATAAAACCCCGTGCTCTCCCCTGAAAACAGTATTTTTTTTTTTTTGGCAAAAAGAGTAAGTAAAGCTACAGGCCTACTAAGAAATGCAAGATTGTGCGCATTATCTCTTACAGGCAGGAGGTGATGTTTGGTATACACTACGGATATATCTTCTCAAAAGAAGCAGATGTCCCTAGCTGACAATAGAAATGTAAATGGAACCTTAAGGAATTTTCTCCTCATTTGGCCTATTTATTTATTTATATACTGCCTCTGCTAAAAAAAATAAATTAGACAAGCTTACAGAGATAAAATAAAACAAGATAAAATAAAATAAAAATGGGTGATGGAATCAAGGCAAAAGAATAATAAAAGAAAACATAAGATAGAGCCATGAGCAGTGTTGGTACACTAAAAAAAAAAAAAGTGCGATAAAACTATCCACTGGCTGGAAGTGAGTCCAAAATATGGTTCTGAACTTTTTCCCAAAGCAGAAATGCTTATATGACAAAGTGTTCAGAAAACAAAGCATCTGTTCAGAAGAGAAAAAGCCATTCCTAGGTCTGAAACCCCCAAAAGTTTCTCTTGAAGACTCAAAAAAGAGGTAACCATGACTAGCATTTTATATTGGTCAGAATTCCCTCCACTGCAAATGATAGAAAGCCCAACTCAAAATGGCTGTAACAGAAAAAAGGATTTACTGACTAGTACAACTAAAAATCCAAGCGGTTAATCTATGATTTCAGGCATTGCCAGATTCAGATACTCAAATGTTATGAAGACGCTTCTTGTATCTCAGTCCCACAAGGATTCCTTCCTTTTTCTCTGCATCCATGCCAGCATTTGTTACCTCTTCCATTTTTTTAAGTGTACTTATTTATTCTTGAGAGGGAGGGGGTGGGTAGGGGCAGAGAGAGAATCCTCAACAGGCTTCATATTCAGAGCATTGGGCTTGAACTCACAAACCATAAGATCATAATCTGAGCAGGAATCAAGAGTCAGACAACCGACTGAGCCACCCAAGCCTCCCTATTTCTTTTCTTCTTGATGATGGCCATTCTCACAGGCATAAGGTGGTATCTCATTGTGGTTTTAATTTTTATTTCTCTAGTGACTAGTGATGTTTAGTATCAGTTGGTCTTTCATATATTTTCTTTAGAGAAATATCTATTCAGGTCCTTTGCCCAGTTTTTAATTGGTTTATTTGGGGATTTTTTTGTTATTGAGTTGTAGGAGTTCTTTATATATTTTGGTAATTAACCCCTTACCAGATATATGGTTTGCAAATATTTTTTCCTATTCCATAGATTGTCTCTTTACTATATTCTTTTGCCATGCAGAAGCTTTTTAGTTTGGTGTAGTCCTCCTTGCTTATTTTTCATTTTGTTGAGTGTGTTTTAAGTGTTATATCCAAAGTACCATTACCAAAACCCATGTCAAAGATTTTCATTCCTATATTTTTTTCTAGGAGTTTCATGGTTTCCATTTTAAGTTCATTTTTGGGAGTGGTATAAGATATGAATCTAGTTTCATTCTTTTACACATGAAATCCAATTATCTAAGGACCATTTATTGAAAAGACTGTATTTTCTTCATTGAGTATCATGGCTCCCTTATCAAATAATAGGTGACTATACATGCTTTAATTTATTTCTGGGCTCTCAGTTCTGTTCCACTGGCCTATTTGTCTGTTTTTATGTCAGTGCCATAATGTTTTGATGATTTTAACTCTCTTTGGTTAGTCTAAGGGTTTTTCATTTCTGTATCTCTTTAAAGAATCAACTCTTGGTTTAATTTATCTTGTCTAATATCAGATAAAGGGTTAATATCCAGAATATATAAGGAACTCATCAAACTACACGCCCGAAACACANAATTATCTTGTCTATTATTTCTCTTTTCTCTATTTCATTTCTTTCTTCCCTAATATTTACTATTTTCTTTCCTTTCTCCTGCTAACTTTGGGCTTAGTTTGTTCTTCTTCTAGCTCCTTATTGCATACAGTTAGGTTGTTTCTTTGGGAATATTTCTTGCTTCTCAATATAGGTGTTTATTGCTATAACTTCCCTTCCCTCTTAGCACTGCTTTTGCTGCATCCCATAGTTCTGGTATTTGTGTTTCTATTTGTTTGTCCAAGAAACTTAGTTTTTGTTTTAATTCTTCTTTGATCTACTGATTGCTCATGAGAGTGTTTAATTGCCATGTGTTTGTAAATTTTCTAGTTTTCCTCTTGTTATTGACTTTTAGTTTCATGTCCTTGAGCTCAGAAAAGATACTTGGTATGATTTCAATCTCCTTGAATTTGTTAGACTTGTTTCATAGTCTAACATATGGTCTATCCTAGAAAATGTTCCATATGCACTTGAGAAGAATATGCATTCTGCTATTGTTGGATAGAATGTTCTATAAATGTCTGTTAGGTCCATTTGGTCTGCAGTGTTGTTCAAATCTGCTGTTGCCTTATTAATTCTCCATTTGGATTATCTATCTACAGTTGGGAGAGGTTATTAAAGTCCCCAGCTATTACTGTATTACTGTTTATTTATCCTTTTGGCTCTGTTTGGTTTTGCTTTATATATTTAGGTGCTCCAATGTTGGGTGCATGAATATTTACAATTGTTGTATCTTCTTAATGTATTGACCCGTTTATCATTATGTAATAACTTCTCTCAACTCTTTTTACCATTTTTAGCTTAAAGCTTATTTTGTCTGATACAAATACAGCTAATCCTGCTTTTTGTTTTGATTATCATTTGTTTGACATATCTTTGTTTCTCTCTTCCCTCTCAGTCTATGTATGTCTGTGAGGCTACAATGAATATCTTGTACATGGCATATCATTGGATCTCATGATATTTTAAATCTATTCAGCCAATCTATGTCTTTTAATTAGATAATTTAATCCATTTACATTTAAAGTAATTATCAACAAGTAAGGACTTATTATTGCCATTTTTAAATTGCTTTCTTGTTGCTTTGTAGATCTGTTGTTCTTTGTTTCTTATCTGGCTGCCTCTTTTGTATTTTGATATCTTTTGGTACCAATATGCTTTGATTTCTTTAACATGTCCTTTCATGTAATTTCTACAGTATTTTCCCTTGTGGTAATCATGAGCCTTATATAAAATATCTTAAAGTTACAATGCCCTATTTAAGCTGACAACAATTTAACTTCAACAGAATTTATAAAGTTTATAATTTTACTTCTCCTGCCTGCCAGATTTTAGGTTATTGCTGATAAAACTTATATGTTTTTTATATTGTGAACTAAATGACAGTGAGACAACTAGGACAAAAAGCAGGCCTTGGCTTCATGGAGATTATACTATAACATTTATTAAAGCTAGGTCGTGAGGGAGTGTGAAGGTATATTTTAATGGGAAGATTATCTTATAGCCTACTGGAACACAGAAAGAGTGAGACAGATAAATGTGAATTAGGGAAAGTAGAAGTCTTCCAAGGATAATCTGAGATCAATTTTGATCCCTATATTGAAATCCAAAGCACTCCAACTCAAGAAAATGGACTGGGCCAGAACTTCAGAACAACACTTTCACAGCATTACATCCATCTACCACTTGGCATCTTTACTTTCTACAACCCTCACAAACCATAATGGTTACTTAACTAAAATAAGGCCCTAGGGGAACATCTGCAAAAGAGTCTCTGATGGTGATATTGCTGAATCTTCTGGAGTTCAACATGATTTTGTTAAGCTCTTTAAAAAAGAAAACGAAAAGCCTTAAGCATCGTGTTGCCATCCTCTTAATTTACACTCTTATCTTCTGTATCATCTGTGACCTGCAGCATCCCACTTCAAATCTTGTCAGTGCCTTGAAGCCAGACATGGACCAACAATTCTCCTATGACTCATACCACAGGGAAAAACACCTGGCACAACCCCGTCAGGCAGGCTGTGTATGGTGAATCTTAAACAGAGGCCAGATGGTTTTTGAACACTGACTCAGCCCCCTCCACAGCCCCAAGATGCCAGCAGTAGACAGCATTCTCCAATGGATACCAAGCATCTCAAGATGTGAACTCCACCTCTATCAGATGACCCACCATTCCCTCTCCTTTCTAATGTCTTCTCCAGCCCTTTCCATTTTCCAAGCCAGGGAAATCCTTTCAAGTCCCAGAGGCTGAAAACTTCACTTTTACTCATTATGTCTAGCCTTGAGGTATCCAGTTTCAGCCATTTCAGCCATGGTAGAAATGATCTGTAATTCTGAACTGTATCTATAGTAACCGTCATAGCCACATCTGACTATTGAGCACCTGAAATGTGCAAATGAGAAAGAAACGGGCTTTTCCATATTAATTCATTTTAATTAATTTAAATTTAAACAGTGCATGGCCATGGACTAGGTAGGGGCTACCATATTGGACAGGACAAGTCTAGCTCTGGCCATTCAAAAACTAAGAACTGATTTCCTTCTATTTTTCCTTCTGACTCTTTCCAATTTCCTTGAAATAGTCTGATGAATAATTAGAGAAGTGAGGACACTAGGTAATATTTTAAAAATATGAGATCATCACATTTATCCCTTTATACCCCAGCAAATGCAAGTTGCTCTAATCCAGGGCATAGGTGTCATGTGCCCTTGACTGGCTAAGGTTGACTTGATAAGCCTCAGACCCTGTATTGGTCTCTCACAAGTATCACTTCCCAGTTCTTGCAGGAGGGTGTCTCATGATAAAAATGAAGGACTCGTCAGAATCAAAGAAGGCCGGGAGAAGTTAACATCATACCCATGACTGCACCCCTCCTTTCCCATGTGTGTGCAAGGAAGTGTTTGAACCCCATATGATTTGGTGGAGTCTTAGTGGACTAATCTCACCATTATTGCCTGAGCTCTTGAATGGCTTGGGAGTTGATGATTGTGTGCCCTCAAGAGTGGTGCTGAAGAAACAGTGACAACAAGAGTCTGACCTTGAAGAGGCTATATGGCAAGAACAAAAGATGACTCGACAGTGACTGTCATGGACCACCCACCAGGACCAGGTCGCTTAACAGATGCCTCAGTGGATACAAATGTGGACAGATGACAGCTGAGGACCAGCCGTCTCTCCTCCTTCCAGTTCCTTGCATCATTTAACTTTCCAAGAAATTGACGGAGCCAGAGAGAAAAGGCGAAGTTTGAATAGGTAGAAATTGGGTTTTAACCCCAGAAGATTAGCACACAACATTAAATTTTAGTTTTAGTTATAGGAAAATGAGTTTACTTATTCCTCACCTAAGTTTGTAAACTATTATTTTATGATGGTGATGATACCATTATTGTGATATATAAATGTGTGTATATATACTTTGGGGGGAACATATATATTTAGAATATAATATATATGTTACATATATTATAAATATTATATATATTTAGAATAACCCAAATCCTCTTCATAAACACGTAGTGGGTTACATTAGTGTATTTAGTCTTAGCTGTAGCCATGAGTTTTTAAGTTTCTCTCATGAAAAAGGGTGAATTAAACTCATCCTGAAAGCCATCAATGCACAAATACTTAAAGTTTTACTTGACTGGATGGAAAGGAGAGCAAATACTTTTCTTTTCAATCAAGTTTGAATTAGCTTTGACCTATTTAAATAGAAACCCTGTCTGTGCTTACTACTGGTATTTAATTGCGTCACTGCCTTAGTTTCAGCATCCAGCGGGTTGCCTCCAACACGCAGTATTTTATCCCTGTCTACCTGCTGTTACTCTTGTGACAAAGCATCACAGGAAAGGTCAACATATCCACGAGGTTCGTCTCGACTCCCTCGCAACGCTGTGTGTACGGGTGGCCCTGGCCCTGCCTGTGTGAGCCGGGCACCTACTCAGCACACCCCAGCGTGACAGAGGAGCCTGTTAGGGGCGAGCAGGTGAGCACGTTGCACCGCCCAGCTGGCGTGCGTTCGGGATCCGTTGTGCCCAAGGCCTCAGTCCTGAGGAGTGGCTCAGAGGGTGGAAATATCAACCACATCCAAAGGAGACAAGAAGCTGCAGAAGCTCAGTGTAGACAACAGACGTGGACAGGAAGTGAACACACGTCGCTTCCAACCTGACACAGCCACCGACCAGCTGGAAGACTGTAAGCCAGCCACTTAATCTTTCTGGGCCTCAGTTTCCTCATTTGTGAAGCGCTGGATGAGCTCTAGGATCCCTTCCAGTAAAAATGCTGGATGATTCTGATTTCACCTGTCTAAATGTGTGCATGTATGTAAATAAAATAATTTACTTCCATAATATCCTGGGCCATTTTTAAGATTTGTCCTATCAATATCTTATAAGCCACAGTAGTAAAGAGTTTGGGGTGAGTGTAAATAAAAAGAGACAAACAAAATAGAACAGAAAAGACAGAAGTAAGCTGAAGGACATAAGCTAACAGCTAAACAGCGGTTAATCCCCTAACCTGTGCCAGATACTGTGCTGTGTGCATCATCATTACTCCGTTTATCACGTAAACCCTACAACGTGATACTTGATGTAAGAGGTGGTTTACTGAGAAACTGATGGGTGTCTTGTTATTTATTTTCTCTACTTGTTTTAGACTCTTTGAACCCAAATCAAAAGAATGTCTCCGTTTTCCCCACCAGGAGAATTAGCAGGAGCTTATTGCTCAGTTGTAGCCAGAGGTTATGAAGCAGTGACCTACCGGGTAAATCTGGCTTCCAAATGTAAAGCCCATTTTGTGTTCTTTAAAAAAAAAGGGGCGCCTGGGTGGCTTAGTCGGTTAAGCGTCCGACTTTCGCTTAGGTCATGATCTCGCGGTTCGTGGGTTCGAGCCCCGCGTCGGGCTCTGTGCTGACAGCCAGCTCAGAGCCTGGAGCCTGTTTCAGTCTGTGACTCCCTCTCTCTCTGACCCTCCCCTGCTCCTGCTGTCTCTCTCTCTCTCCTAGAAATAAATAAAACATTAAAAAAAAAAGAAACAATAAACATTAAAAGTTAACTGTCAATATTGAGATTGAATCGAGATAAAATAGGTATATCTCACATTTGAAAAAAAATCCCAATTTTAAGTTACTCTTGGGCAACAGTGGGCATTTTTTTGTCCAAACAAGACTAACAACACATCAGTAGCAACTACCCCTTTCGGCTGAGAGTGTGCTCTCCCGGCCACTCCCTGTCTCGGTCCACCTCTATATTACCTCCTACCTGGTCCCTGAGGGATTTTAATCTGCAGTTTCTTTTGTTTATAAATATTTTTTAAGTTTATTTATTTTGAGTGACAGAGAACACGCATTCCCCCACACAGCAGGGGCAGAGAGAAGAAGAGAGAGAATCCTAAGCAGACTCGGCCCTATCAGTGCAGAGTGCAACACGGGGCTCGAACTCATGAATCATGAGATCACGACCTGAGCTGATCAAGTCTGGAGCTTAACTAACTGAGCCACCCATGTACCCCTAATTTATACTTTCTGATCTCCTTACCTACAGCTGTAAATTACCAGCTTCTGTGGTTTAGGCTTTAAAGGGAAGCAACAAGGATCTCCTCGGATGGCGAGGGTATGGAAACAGGAAGCACGGAACCCACCCTGACAATCATTAGGTGTAGAACACTGGAGGGCACTCCATAGAGCTGTGAGACCCAGACGGCTCGGGGAGCACGTCCAAATTCCCAAACCTCCTTAGGGATCAGGGATAATAAGCCTTAAGGGTGGCTCAGCTGGCTAAGCATCCAGCTCCAGATTTTGGCTCAGGTCAGAATCTCAAGGTTGTGAGGTGGAGCCCTGCTGTGGAGCCCTCGCTGGGGGCAGAGGGAGCCTGCAAATAAGCCTCAGGGCCTTCCAAGCCTGGACAGCCTCAAGGTGGTACCATCCTCAGAAGAAAGCAAGCTCCTTGCTGCTAAAGGAATCAGACTGGCCTGAGCAAATAGGATGACAAGCTATTATGATCCATATGAAGACATAGCAAATAACCAATGCCCAAGAGCAGCAGCGGCATTGACCGTGAGGAAGATGGCACATTCCTCTCCAAAAGACCCCTTTACAAACATGTATGAGCAGCTAGGATGTCTTTACCCTCCAGGAACTGGAAAGTGTCCACAGAGAACAACTGATCCTGAAATTCCCACTACGGTGAGCAAGTGGAGCCGGTGTGATGGGGGGGTAGGGCAGAAGTTTATATTTTCAAGAAGCTTCATTGGAGGTTGTGTATGACGGACAGGCTTGGGATCCCCTGCACTAGCTGTTTATTCACTAAAGTCACCAACAGCTCAAAAATCCCATGATCCAGAGTTCTTTTGCATAAAACGCTATCCGTAGGTAGAAGTTTGTTGCCAGAGTAAAGGTCCAAAGTAGGAATCTGCCGATATATTAGTGCCATCATCAAAAATTAAACCTTTAATTCACAAAATAGTATATACCTAAGAAGCTATGCCATGGCATTAGATGTAGGGGGAATTGGCCGTTTTGGCCCCCCAGCTTGTGTTTCCCCATCCTCGCGGCTGACTTTCTAGGGCTCCCTCTTTCCTCCAAATGGCTGTAGCCTCAGAACACAGACTAAGCTGCTACAGTGAGAAATTTGTTTAAAAAAGATGGAAGTCTATTCCTACTTTATATCACTTATTTCTTACATAAAAGAAGTTATATAACATAGAAGTTATTTCTTGTATGACATATATAAGTTATTTCTCACTTATACACTCAAAATGGTGGCCCAGGCCTGAGTGGCAGCTCAGGAGTGTTGAGCACATAGGCTCTTTCTGTTGTTTTTTTCTTTGGGGGGGGTTGTTGTTATTGTTTTTTGGGGGTTTTTTGTGTTTTTTTAATTTTTTTTTGTTTTTTTGTTTTTTTTTGGTTTGCCATCCCTAAGGTATGGCCTTTGTCCACAGGAGATCTGCTTCTGGTTCATCCTTGTGGTCGTTAGAAAGCCTCAGTCCCTCCTCACGTGGGGTCCTCCACACAGCTGTTCACAGCGTGGCGGCTGGTTTGCCCCCAGTGAGAGATCTGAGAGAGAGTAAGAGAAAGCACCCAAGATGGAAATCATAAGCTTTTACAACTTAGTCGCAGAGGTTACTTCTGCCATGTCCTGCTTGTTAGAAGTGAGTCACCAAGCCGAGCCTGCACTTCAGAGAAGGAGCTGACACAGGTGTCAACACCAGCAGGCAGAGGTCACTGGGGCCGTGCTGGCATCTGCCAGACTCCCAGTGACCGGCATCCCCTCCATCTACATGAGCCACCATCAGAAACGGACAAGGGGTAAAGCTCACCTAAAAGTACAATTTTCCTTTTTTCCCGAAATTGCCTAAAAATATTTAAGTGACTATTTTGCTTTCAAACTACCAGGCAGCAATTGTCAGACAGAACCCACCATGGCCATTTTTTTTTTTACTCTCCTGTAATTTACATTGCCCTGCTGCAAGTGCTATTGTATATGACATTCCCAAGGATATTTTAAACGATGATAAAAAAAAGATAGTTATGTCAATTTTTTGAATTTTATTATTATTATTATTAACAATAATAACAACCAGATGAGCAAAAAGGGGCAATATGTCCTTTTCCCCCACTTATCTTCTTTTAGTACTCTATGATGATTTCCTTAGCTGCCATTGTAGCTTTCAAAAAGCTAGCTCAATTACTGAAGTGCTCCCCGTTAAATTAGAAATGATGGGTTTGCCAAAGAAATCAGCTATTATTCCGAAATGAAAAGCATAGGCAAAGATGCTGCTAACCCTCAATGAATTTTCAGAAGCCTCAAACCCTTTCAAAGCCATTGTGAACAACAGAACAAAGTTGATGCTTTTGAAATGGAACAAATTGTTAAAGGCACAACAGTGACAGCAGCAGTAAATAGCTAGGTTTTCTCAATTATCTAATAAAAGAGCGCCTGTGCAAACAAAGCAATGTTTAAGCATCTATATGCCAATTGTTCGAGTGTTGCGGTTCTTGTTACTTTCTACAGCTTTCACCTGAACAAGAAAGACGACGTCCCCTGCCTAATGAGATCCGTACATTCTCCCTGAAAGTCTACCCCCCCCTTGGGGTGGCCAAGAGGTCATGCAGGGTCAATAATTTTCTTTAAATTTTATTTCAATATGTAAAAGAAAAGGAAGGGGGACATGTATTGGCAAGATGCCCGGATTTCCTTCTACCAAACATCATCTCATTTAATCCAAGAGTAAATGTCACTTTCTCAACGAAAACCCCCCTGATCACCCTGTCTGAAGGATCTCCAAAGCTCCTTCCCCACTGTTCTCTGCCGCAGACTCTATTCATTTCCTTCCTAGCACTTATGTGAAGTTTAATTACAAATTTCTTTGTTTCTTTGGATGTGCACTCCACCAAATTGTATGCTCCGTGGCGGTGGGGTCACCACTCACAGCATGAGGCATGCAGCATGGGAGCTGAGCACCAGCTCCTGGGCCCAGGTAGCTTGGGTTCCACTCCTAGATAGGTCAGTCGCCCGCTGTGGGACCTGGGCACATTTCTAAGCTTCTCTGGGCCTTACTCTTGCCATCTGTAAGATGGGAATAAAAGTAGAACCCTCCACCCTTTGCTGTGAGGCTAAAACGAGCTAATGTGTATTAGTACTTTGTTTTTTGTTTTTTTTTTAATTTTTTTTAATGTTTTATTTATTTCTAGGAGAGAGAGAGACAGCGTGAGCAGGGGAGGGTCAGAGAGAGAGGGAGACACAGACTCTGAAACAGGCTCCAGGCTCTGAGCTGGCAGTCAGCACAGAGCCCGACGCGGGGCTCGAACCCACGAACCGCGAGATCATGACCTGAGCGAAAGTCGGACGCTTAACCGACTAAGCCACCCAGGCGCCCCTGTGTGTATTAGTACTTTGAAGAGTGCATGCCAAACAGCAAAAACCGTTTAAATATTAGTGGTCAATGAAGGCCTAGCTTGGGATTCAACAAAATCAGGCTCACGGGATACATTCAACTCTCATGATAGTTCTGCATCATTTCTAAATCTACAGATGAGTAGAGAAGCTCAAATCCCAGAAGCCAGCCGTGATAACACACCGGTAGATAATCCTGGAATGTGTCCGTGTCGCTCCGGGCAATCTGGATTTCCCAGCCCAAAGTGTCTAGTTTTATGTTACTCTTCATGTGTGCTTTGTTTTCATTGTTCCCAGCTCTCAGGGAAGATTTCCAGCCCTAGGTTAACTGTACAATGGGGTAGTAAAGGAAAACAATCACCTGCGGATGCTTGAGCCGTGGTGAAAACAGGAGAGTGGCGCCCCCGGCCGGAGGCCTGCAATGGGCTTCCAAGGTGAGGGTTCCTGGAGGCGCGAAAGTTGGGGTTACAGAAGCCAGGCATTTTCCCTCCGTTTAAAGCTCTTCTCCCTTTGTGGTTAGCTCGGAGGAGTGGGCCTTATTGATTAAGGACTCGGCAATTTCCTTTCAATATTTTTGCCAATTTTCACAAGAGTGCTGCTAGAAGGCACTAATGTCCTCACGTTACAGAGAGGTGTTGTGGGGAGGTTGAGAAGCTGCCCCCTTTACCCACCCCCACCCCCATCACAAGTGGGGACAGGACTGCAGCAAACCGATGGCCCGTCTGATGCCAAGGTACTTAATATCTCGAGTTTAGCTACGTAACCTGGAAAAGACAAGTAATAATACCTACCTCAGTGGTTGTGGCGTAATGGAGAGTCTGTACACGGGAAGTGCCTAGCACACGACCGTGTTGTGTAAGGGAGGGGAGGGGAGTGCCGCTATCTCCACGGTGTGTGCACTGATTCTTAAAGAGTGGGGTGCGCGCCCAGATCGACAAGAAAAAGGCAAGCAAGGGGTCATTTTTACAGGACGTATGGCCTGTGAAGGCACGGAGCAGGAGGCTTGGTTTGGTTAACACGGCTGAAGGCGAGGAGGTAGCAAAGGCTGGAATTACCCTGAAAAAAAAAAAAGAATGTTAAGTGGAAAAGAGACATAGGCAGATTCCCATTGAAAAATATTATCCCCAAGGGCTGCCTCAGAGGAGACCACTGCAGACACCGGGCACAACATATGGTAAACACCTGAACTGTAGCTGGGCTTACGAATCCAGAGAAGGGACACGATATAAAGTTGGGGTCAGCAGACCTGATAGGATGTGACTGTGCTTTGAGGAGCCGGAAGGGGGGCTGCTAGGACCCCGCGTGTCTAGCACGGGTGACCACGCACATGGACTGGCCGCTAACACACAGAGATGACACCCAGGAGAGCTGGGTTTCTGAGGTGGGCAGAAAAGGAAGAATTTTACCAACGTGCGTAAAGCCCGTTGAGGGAAGACTTAGACCGCTACATCCTGTAGGCCAAAACTCCAAAGCTTGGGCCAACTTACTTCTTCTTGCATTTGTACCGAAATAACCTGACTCTGTGCTTTTGCAGAGCAAGACTACTGTGCCCTGGTCCCTGGGCGCGGTGCCTGGCCCCTAGCATCCCACGGAGCTATGTTCTCAAATAGGTGCTTTTTCTTCATTTGAGCACCAGGCGAGCAAGTGGCTTGTGTTAGGGCCGTGACGTGAGAACAGTGTGTATGTTTTAACACTAGAATAAAATTCAGCGTCAAGAAGTACTCACACCAGAGAGATACCAGGACATGAGGCGCCAGCTCACTCCCACTCCGGACATACCTACATTGAGCCCCAAGCAGGCAGACCTGTCTACCCCATGCAAGTTGTGCTTTCTCCCCTCTGTTTCTTCCCTTTGTAATTTGCTGGGTGAATATAGTTGGATTCACATAAGTTAAACATAAAATATGAGGTCTCTATAGAGGTTCAATTGGTCTTTAATGGACAAACTAGTCAATGAGTAATTAAATCCTCTAAGCTTCAGGTGCTTTCCCAAATTTGCCCCAGTTGGAAGGTAATGCTATGTGTAAACTGGGAAAATGGAGTTCCACACACCAATGGGCTTCAGAGTTTCTTGTTTGCCTGCTCCTTGGAAGAATTTTGAGAGTGCGGAATCCTAACCTCTACACCCCCAGGAAACCTTCCTTGAGCAATCTGGAAAAACTACATGCCCTTTTGCTTTTTTTTAAGTAATTATAAAAAATCTTTCGTCATCATTTAAATAGTGCAAAATATTATTTCCAGCATAGCATAAATAATTATTATTTTGAATAAAGCTATAAGATCACTCTTTTAGAGGCACCTGGGTGGCTAAGTCAGTTAAGCATCCGACTTCAGCTCAGGTCATGATCTCACGGTTCGTGGGTTCAAACCCCGCATCAGGCTGTGGGCTGACAGCTCAGCTCAGAGCCTGGAGCCTGCTTCGGATTCTGTGTCTCCCTCTCTCTCTGACCCTCCCCTGTTCATGTTGTCTCTATCTCTCTCTCAAAAATAAATAAAACATTTAAAAAATTTTTTAATAAAAGAGATCACTCTTTTAAATATATCCAGTGGAATTTAATACTATATGAGCCTGATACTCACCCATTTCTAAAATATACATGAGCAAGCTCTACTTTAACGGTGACAATTTTTATATTGTTTTCTCCTTCAACGCTTATTTCCATTCCACAGCCTTCATAGAATTGTATCCTAATGTAATATATTTTATCCTTAATGGCATTTTTATTCTTCTATCATAAGAATAGTGAAAAAAGTATGTCAACTGAAATTAAACCTAATTATTTTCTGTGACTCTATAGTTCTAAGTGTTGGAATGCTATCAAATTAAAAATTACTATTGATTACAATTAATCAAAGCGTAAAATGCATTGAATACATTGATGGAAATATTATTAAGCGTAACAAGTCGCCATCTACTTCCTATTGCCACCGTAACAAATCACTACAACTTTACCAGCTTAAAACAACACATTAGTTATCTCACTGCTCTGTGGGTCAAAAATTTGGGTATTGTGTCGCTCCTCTGGTTCCACTGTTCAAAGCCTCACAGGGTAGAAATTAAGGAGTCAGCAAGGCTGTATTCCTTTCTGGAAGCTCTAGGGGAGAATCCATTTCTGGGCTCATTCAGATTGTCGGAAGAATTCAGGTTCATCCAGCTGTAGAGTTGAGGTCTGATTTCCTTTCTGGCTGTCAGCCAAATTCCACACCTAGCTTCTAGAGGCTTCTCTCTAGTCTTTGCAGGTAGCTACCTGTCTCAGAAATAGCAACTATGCAGTATATCCTTCTCACTCCCTACATCTCTTCTACTACTTCTTCTGCCACATCTCTCCAATACTTCTACCTTCCTCTTCTGCTGGTTCATGTGATTATAGTGGGCCCACCAGATAATCCAGGAGAATCTCTTTTATTTTAAGATCTATGATTAAGAAATTTAATTTACAAAGTCCTTTCAGAGAGTACCTAGGTTAGTGCCTGGTTAACTGATTAGGGATCAGGAATCTTGGGAGCACATTTTAGGAGTACCGTCTACCACAGTAACTTCTCATTAGAAAAATATCTAGAGAGACGCATGCGGCTGTTTAGTTTTTTCAATTAGTCTGTGTGTTTGTGGATCGATATCACTTGCCAGTAAGTTGAGATACATTTGACAAAAATTATATTTCTATTTTTCATTTTCAAATATGCAGGTGCTAAGAAACTTTGTCCATATAAATAAGTGAATGGGAACGGAAGGAATTTTGTCATAGCAATGTAATAAATTCTTTAAACTCCTAAATTATTCTCCAAAAATATCATGAAGTGACATATCATCTGAAGTATTTTTTTTAATGATCCATCAACCAAAAGCCACTAAGGATCTCCTTCAACTCTGCAGAAAACAGAGAATTGAAAACCATCTGTCTTGCAATAGTTATCTTTACTCAATCATCCTTATTCTCCATTTCTGGGACTTATACCAAGAAGTATTTACAAGACTTACTGAATGACTTGGCCATGCCTATTACTCTTTCATTTATAAATATAATGGAAATAATTTTTGGCACAAATAAATCTGGGGAAGGAGAAGTGTTTTCTTCCCCAGCTGTGTCTCACCATGTAAACAATATTTTTAAATGGAAGTAGCCACGTTCCGGAGCTTGGAATGGTCTCTCCACATAACAAAACTCTACCCAGACATAGCAAAGAGCAAAGCCTCCTTTATTACACAATAAATCCCAAGAAAAGATTCAGAAGTGGTTTAATCATAAACAAAACTCTAAGGTAACCTACTGTGAGAAGTATTCTTCTTCTCAGAACGGCAACAATACCAATGATAAACAGACTTTTTCAACACACCTCAAGACTAAATAAATAAATAAATAAATAAATGAATAAATGAATAAAGAATATCTAGTTCAATGAGCTAATAAGCTACTTGAAAGGCAATGTAAGCCCGATGAGAATAACTGACTGGACAGACTGTTAGGAATTAGATGGGACCTATGTGATGTAACCCAAACTTCTGACTGCATCCTGAGAGGTCACACAGCTAGAACCAGAGCCAGAATTCTTCCCTTAGCCCACCTTACAATTTACCTGTCATGGGTCAAAAATATCCCTGTACCGGCTATCAGTGTATGACCTGCCTCATCTGCAAAATCACCCTTCATTGCCTGCTTGCAAAAATTGATATGGATCCTTTAAGTAGTTTTTCTCTGCCAAGTGGCATGTAGATGGCTCTGGAGGGCCATTACAGGAAGAAGCGGTTTTCTTTCCCAGTTTAGACGTGCTTTCTCAAAAGGCTCCTAGATTCCAGGTGATGCTCCCACATCCAGTTCCCGTGGTGCCTGCAGCATCTTCAGAGCAGACTGACACAGGACTCACGGCTTCTCCTGTGGCCGGCTCCTGCAGTACCCAGCAGCCAGCAGCTCCCTTGGCCCCCTTTCTCCAGAAGGTTCTGTAGCCAACCTCTCTATCAAAAAATTTCCTTGGTATCATAGATACCTATAGCTATATATAGCGATACCTATATATATACCATAGATTTCTAGCAAGATCCAGAGGGTGGGTTTCCAGCAACTTCTACTAGAGGAATACCGCAGTGAGTTTTCTGCCCATCACAGAACCACAGTCATGCCTTCTTCAGAAAGGACTAAATATCTACCTGGAGGGCAGGGAGAAGGCTCTTCCTTGCGCTCCCAACCTCAACCCTAGGAGGAGTGAATGCTCCTTACACCTGTTATTTCTGTATTCTTTGAAGTTCTCTTTACTTCTTACTAGCAGTCCTTTGTAACTCCAATTCCCTGTTATAATTAATGTATATAATTAATTCTTTACATTACACTTAGCCTGTTCAAACTCCTGTGTGGTTTCCCTCCTCTAATTGGACCTGATACAACCCTAAAATCAGACATCTGCAGCGGAACTTCCCTCTACTCAGCTAAGATAAGTATGTCTCTTTAAGATTCACAAAGAGGAAAGTTTTTAAAATATGTTATACTTTTCTCTTTTCAACAGATCACATTGTCTGAGACAAATTAATATTATTTTTAGCAAGTTCCCTTATTATACAGGATGAATAATCCCAATCCATTTAACCTTTCCTCACAAGCTCTCATTCAATTCATTCAGCACTTTTCATTGGTCTTTTGGGATCTTCTAGATGTGAAGAGGGATTCTGTAATCTCAGACAGACTTCCAGACATGCTGCTGTGCACTTCGGTTATAATAGTTACATGTTCGCAAATTATAAAAAGTGAGAAACATGCTGATGCGAAGGTAAAATTATTTTAACAAGTAGAAAATGTACTCTTTTCCTTCATCTTTCTTTATTAAAAACGGAAGCGCGGAAAGAAGAGGAGTAAAGAAGACTACAAAATGCTGAGCAACATAATCAAAATAAGAAAATAAGCTGGTAATGCTTAGGTACTAATAGACAACATGGAAGTGAAAATAAGGGATCTATTGAGCTTTTCCATCTGAATTCAGATTTTAAAAAAGACTTCTGGCTGCCCTTGGAATTATCTGAAGGACCTTAAAATATAGAACCCATCATTTGAATTAATCCTGATTCTGTTATTGTCTTCTGAAACAAGCCAGAGATTTTTTCAGTACTTCAGGGTCATGGTCTATGGCAAGTGCAATCGAATTCTGCAGCCAATATAAGTCGATTCAGCAGCTGTAGGAACAGGAAGCCTACATTTCATACGCAAATGAGAGAAAGCAAAGGTCTAGCATTCAATACAGGATCTTAAATTTTGTCCTTCTCTCTAGCTTTCTTTTTTTCCTCTGATAAGATCTGATTCATTCCTTCCTGTATGAAACAGTTATTGAGCGTCCAGGGGTACAGCCAAGGACTTGAATAACAGGAGCACCTGGACTCCTTCCTAGTCCTTCAGTCGACTAACTTCCTTTTGGATTTGCCTCCCTGCAAGTCCAAGACCAGCCAATCATTTACTTCCTCAGTTCCCACTTTCAGGCTACTAAGCATTGTGACTGACTCAATGTTTTTGATGGCTCTCCAGCCCCAAACCCATTGCTATGCCAGCAGCTGACACCAAATGACCTCATAGGTTCTGTGGAAACTTGAAGCCATACAGTATTCAGCACTTCGATTTCCTTTCTTTTCTCTTCAGCATTTATTCTGACTTGTTCCCCTCATTCTCTGAACTTCCTCCGTCAGATGTAATCAATGACATCTATAAGAGAGAATTTCCTTAACAACTTTTTTACATTTTTTAGTGTTTATTTATTTTTGAGAGAGAGACAGAAAGACAGAGCATGAGCAGGGGAGGGGCAGAGAGAGAGGGAGACACAGAATCCGAAGCAGCTCCAGGCTCTGAGCTGTCAGCACAGGGCCCGACATGGGGCTCGAACTCACGAACTGTGAGCTCCTGTCCTGAGCCGAAGTCAGACGCTAAACCAACTGAGCCACCCAGCGCCCCCCACTAACATTTTTTAAATCAGTGTAATGCATCCATCTCTAAGCTTTCCCCCGATGCAAAGGCAAAATCTAGATCAGTGTCACCTTGTATTGATTAGTGTTCTTAGTTCTAAGTAACAGAATCTCCATCAGCTCACAGAATCTCCAGAAGGACCAGAGATCCAGACTGAGCTATGCACCCAGGAACAACACCCAACATACAACCGGGCTGTTCTAGTTAAAGCACCAGCGCCACCCTCACCTGGCGTCTAGCAGGACTGAGGCTGAGGGCCAGGGACTCTACCGTCACTACTTCCAAAGAGCCAGCTGTGTCTGTCTCCTTACCTGTCACAACACTAGTTTCCCTACCCTTAGCCAATAACTGAACGTTGCTCAGATCCAAATCCACGTGTCTCCCAATCACCTCTGAATTGTGGAACCAAGTTCACATGGCTGGACTCGAACTTCAGACGAGCCTAGGAAGGTGGACTGGAATTGAAATTTTGAAAGGTAAAATTTACAATGTGGGAAATTACCAAAACTTAAGAGGGCATTCAACAATTTGGGCTGCCACATAAGCAAAGGACCACCACACATTACTTTTTAACTTATATTTTAATATGAAATGTAGTGATTTTATTCCTTTTTGAAGAAAATAACCTCATGGGTTCCCTGTCACCTCAAGATTAAGTATACGCTGCAAATATAGCTTATAAACCCCTGTGTGCTTTCATCTTCCTCCCCTCTATTCATTCTTGCTATTACTTCTATTTTGAGAAAACTAAAGCTCTAGAAGGCTTTTTTGAAAAACACACACTTGTGGTGCCTGGTTTTCTGTCCTTCCGTGTGCTTTTCTCTCTGTCTGGAGTAATCCCTCCCTTTTCTGCCTTCAAATCCCTGCTTAGAGCACCTATTACATGCCAATCCACGGGCTATGCACCAGAAAAATAAAAATCACGAGTGGAATTCCCATCTCAAGGGATTTAGCATGTGTTACACACCAAATGTTTGTGTGTCCCTCAAAATTCAAATGTTAGACCCGAATCCCCAACGTGATGGTGTTTGGAGGCAGGGCCTTTCAGAGGTGGTTAGTCATGAACGTAGAGCCCTCATGAATGGGATTGGCGCCCTTCGAGTCTCCAGAGAGCTCCTTTGCCCCCTTGGCCATGTGAGGGCACCGAGAGAAGATGGCCATCTGAGAACCAGGAGAGTAGTCTTCACTGACACCAGGTCGTCATGTGCCTCGGTACCGAACTGCTAGCCTCCAGAGCCGAGAAGTAAATTTCTATGGGTTTATGAGCCACCCTGTCGGTGGTATGTTTGTTAGAGGAGCCTGAATAGAGTAAGACACGTGGTGAGAGAGATACGTAAACAAACAGGATGAAAACAGAGGGGTCCTGCTGGATGTTTTGGTAGCTTTCTGCCAAGAGAAGCGTGTGGCCCCGAAAGGCGTGGTTAATCACTTCTATCTGGGTGGTCGGGATGAAGACCGTCAGGAAATGCGGCAAGATAACATTTTCAAGTGTTAATATGTGGGGACGCTTTACACCCCGATATTTCCCTCCCACGCTTTTCTCATTCAAGAAATACCTTTTAATCTTGATGGCTCTGTTATTCAAAGGCTGAAACTGCAAGGATTGAGGTCACAAACCTGCAATCCATGGCGTGTAGACAGCCTACAAACGTAATTTTTGTGGCTCAAACAATGTTTTTATTCATTTAAAATTAGTTGCCAACATAAACAAATTGGGCAATTTCATACAAGACTTTAAATTTCCGATTTCTGGTCACCTGGGTGGTTCAGGTGGTTAAGCATCCAACTCTCCATTTTGACTCCGGCCATGATCTCACAGTTTGTGAGATCAAGCTCTGAGTAGGGAAGTGCAGAACCTGCTTAGAACTCTCCCTCTCCCTCCCTCTCTATCTGCCCCTCCCTCAATCACTTACAGGAGTTCTCTCTCTCTCTCTCTCTCTCTCTTTCTCAAAATAAACGTTTCAAAAAATGATTTAACAATTAAATAAATAAACTTCTAGTTTCTCTTGAAAATCTGGAACTTTTGCAAACTTTAGGCCCATATAGTTTGTGGCATCAGTGAACTGGAGCCGAGTAGCAGTTGCCCCCTTTAAATTTTTTTTAATGTTTATTTATTAAACATTAAAATGTTTAATATGAGAGGGAGACAGAGTGTGAGTGGGGGAGGAGCAGAGAGACAGACAGACGGAGGGAGACAGAATCTGAAGCAGGCTTCAGGCTCTGAGCCACCAGCACAGAGGCCGACTTGGGGCTCGAACTCGTGAACTGCAAGATCATGACCCGAGCTGAAGTTGGATGTTTCACCGAATGAGCCAGTCAGGTGCCCCATGGCTTCCCCCTTTAAATGGACCAAATCGCCACCACTCCTTATTATCTCTTACATACACCTGCTTCACTCTTATCTTACCGACCTTATCCTGCAAGCATTTGGGTTTTCAACACATGCCCTAGAAGAGCTGAGAGAATTTTGGGGGAAGGTAAATGGGAAAATAAGATTCTAGAGTGTAGATAATTATGAGCAAGACTAAGACTTCCGACCCTATCCACACCCTATCCTAGAAAGAAGTATCACCTGAGTCAGAGTAGAAAAGCAGAGCAGTCAACAGATCTGAGAGGGCCGGAGTGCAGCCCACCTTCATGGTCATGCTGCTAAAGAGATGCCAAGAAGCCCCCCAAAGAGGAATGACTGGTGGTGATCTGTACTCAGGAAGCACTGAGAACCTGACCAAAACCTGCATGCTCCAAGTATGCCCTAAAAGTACCAGAGGCCTGCTGGAGATGCCAGGGCTATTTGGAAAGGGACACAGGTGTTTATCAACAACGTGTGGTAACTAGGATATATCCCAAAATGGTGACTCAACTTTAGACAAGGAAGGAACCCCAAGAAGGACTGAGATTAGGTTTCCCCATAGCATAATAGAAACGGACATACAGATAGAAATTGGCTTGAGGTGTAGAAAAAATTTAAGTGACAACACTTGCACAGCTGAGTTTGTGAACAGTTATAGAAACATCACAGAAGATCTAAAGATAACTAAGTATTTACCTTGGGGCCAGGAAGGTAAGTGGCTATGGGAACACAGCATGGAAACATGAGCTTTATATATTCAGAGCAGGGCAGTCAGTTCATTTGGGCTATAGTCCAGAAGTCACGATGGAGCCTCCCAAGAGAAAATATTGGAGAGGCTGCCAAGAGCCTGATCATGCAAGAGACGGTAGACAATGGAGTTTATCCTGCAGGCAAGGAAAATAATTAAACAGAACTCTAGATATTGAGCAAGTTGGAGTAGATGGAGAAGAATAATAAGTTCAGTTTTAGACATGCTGACTCTGAGATATCGCTGGAACATCCAGGTGGTAATGTGAAAAAAATAATCAAAGACTTGGGAGAGAAATCTGCATTGTCCATCCATACGTGAGCATCATCGACCTATAAATGGTCATCAAAACCGTAGGGGTGTGATTAGGGTTTAGGGAATGTGTCCGGTGGCAGAAAGTGGGAGAGAACCTTGAGGAAAACCTAAGCTTAAGTGATCATCAAACAGAGAGGACCCTGTAAAGGAGATTAAAAAGGAACTTCTACAGAAGAAGGAAGAAATATGAAAAGGCACCATCATGGAAAACAAGGGAAAAGGGATTTTCAGAAAGTAACCAAAAATCACAAATACAAAAGAAAGATCAAATAAGAGTAAAATGTACGTGTATGTGTGTATATTGTGCTTGGTGACATGAAGGTATGCATTTTCATGGCGAGGTCAATTTCAGGGGACAGTAGGCTAGACAGCATATTGTTGTGAGCTGAGGAGGGGGCTGGGTAGTGAGGAAGCAGGCGCTGTGTGTGCAGATAACACCAAGGAAATTTAGCTATTGAGGCAGGAAAGAAACGGAGCTATAGCTGGAAGAAACTTGGGGGTCAAAAAGTGTCATTTTTAAGACAGGCAGAACTAAGTATGCTGAAAGGAGTCAAGGAGAGAAAACATTGGAGATGAAAAAGAGGACCTTTTTTCTTTGATTTCATTGCGTAAACATTTCTATAACACTTATCATGTGCCAACCTTCTTGTAACCACCTTGCCAATATTACCTTATTTAGCCTTCATAACAACAAGGGGCAATAAGTACTATTATTATCCCAACTTTCAGTTAGGTAAACTGAGGCACAGGAAGGTAAGAAGCTTGTCCAAGGTCATACAAGTATTAAGGGTCAATGCCGGGATCTAGTCCCAGGCGATGTCTCTGGAGCTCATGCTCTCCCAATGCTCCATGCTATTTCTTGAGAGAGGCGGGAAAAATCAGGCTCACTTCTGGGGACGCAGATAGGGGTGCAGGTGAGGGATAAACATGGGTAAGAAGAAGCACCCTTGTCCCATGTACCAAGAGGTAAAGGAGTGAGGAAAACACAGGTTATGATCAATGAAATTTTCGTCTAATGACCTCTTTTCCTGTTTTTTTAAGTAGAAGATAATGCTGTTTACTGACGGGAAAGTGGAGGCAGGAGTCTCTACCTTTGGGAAGAGTAGAACATGGTCAGCCGTTGTGAACAAAAGGGAGACAGCTGGCTGGAGAAACAGACAGGGGCTGGCTGGCTGGCTGTGTTAAGAAACCAGTTGGGTTGATAGCCATGAATATATATGGCGGGCGCAATCAAAGTGAGCCACGTTGTTTGCAGAACCAAGTGCAAATGAACGCTCTTTGTTCAAAAAGCTTAGAAAACAACTATTCAAGATACTAAAGATAACTTATTTCCTTTCTTCCACAGTCTCCCTCTTAAACAGTCATGGTGTTTTTATTTATTACCAGCCAAGGGAATACTCTGCGGAAGAGTGCAGGATCTAGCGGGGCCCAGGGACCCCCCCCACGCCGTGACTTGAGGCATGTCCACGTGTGACCCACCAACAACCTCTCAGCAGCCTCCACACCAACACCCCTTCCCACGGACTCACCCTGACCTACTGCAGACTGATGACCTCCAAGAGATTCAGCCTCCCCTCAGAATGTTCCTGGTACCTAAATGGAGGCTGGGGAGAGGCTCACACCCACCTAATCACTTACCAAATATGTTGTGGCACTGCTAGCCTACCACCTGGACAGCCACGGCATGGCCACGCAGGACACAGCCAAGATGAAACATTCTGTCCCCAGAGGTCTGGAGGGGAGGCCAGGGGAGGCCGGGGAGGCCTGAGGCAGGGAGTGCACAGCCCAGAGCCCCTCCAAGAGGCAGGAGGCTGAGAAGGCAACACAGCTAAACCCAGGTTCCTAATCCCAACACAACACGGTGCAGAAGCGTGGATTTAGCACGTTGCCATTATTTTCTTCCTTCACACAGACGATGGGGGTGGAGGGAGAAGGGACAAATACGCCTGCCAACACACAGAATATTTCTAGAAGAATCCAATCTTCCTAATCTAGCTGCCTCTGGTGGGTGGGACTAGGAGACCAGACACATGGAACAAGAGGAAAAATGAGTTGTTATTTGTCCCCTTAAAACTTCTTTAATTAAAAAATAAAGGGGCACCTGGATGGTTCACTCAGTTAAGCATTTGACTCTTGATTTCCACTCAGGTGATGACCTCACAGTTTGTGAGAGGGAGCCCGGCGTGAGACTCTGCGCTGACATCGAGGAGCCCGCTTGGGATTCTCTCTCTCCTCTCTCTCTGCCCCGCCCTCTCTCAGGTGTGTACACGCACACACACGCTCTCTCTTTCTCTCTCAAAATAAATAAATAAACATTTTTTAATATAAACAAATAAATATAAAACTACTGGGACACCTGGGTGGCTCAGTCAGTGGAGCATTGGACTCTTGATCAAAGCCCCATTGAGTGTGGAGCCTGCTTGGGATTCTCTCTCTCTCTCTCTCTCTCTCTCTCTCTCTCTCTCTCTCTCACTCTCTTTCTCTCCCTCCATCTCTTTGCTCCTCTTCGCTGCTGGCACTTTCGCTCCCTAAAATAAAAAATATTTTTTAAAAAATAAAAAAAAATTTTTTTAAAAGTTACTTTAAAAAAGGGCTGCCTGAATGAGAAAGAATTAAATCTGGCCTGTGTAGCAACATGGATGGACCTTGAAGGTGTTATGCTGAGCNTTCCCTCTCTGGCCCTCCTCTGCTCATGCCGTCTATCTCTCTCTCTCAAAAAATAAATAAAACATTAAAAAATAAAAAAATAAACCAGCCACTGCAAGAGGAAAAAGCGTGAGTGAATGGGAGGTGAGAAAATAGAGCCAATAAGTGTCTGTAGATTTGCTATGTTGGGAAGAGAGTGCTTATGGTGAGCGCCAGAGAGCAAGGCATGACGGAGGCTCCGCAGGACAGATGCCCGCATTCCTAACCAGCAGCGAAGGGCTCCGATGCAGTGGATGCTAAACAGGCCGATGAAGGTGAGAGGGAAGAGCAGGGAAATAAATAGGANGGCTGGGGGCATCAGGAGTACAGTACAGAATTCAGCCTTGGAAGAAAGACCTAAGTCTTCTGAAACTGAAGGAGGAGACATGCACACAAGCGTAGGTTGATGTGGGAGAAATCAAGGCCTCACTGCATCCTGTGCTCTGTGAAGAAGGTGACAGGGGTGCCTTCTGAGAGGCGAGTAGGAGGGGAGAGTTGCCTGTGTACAAACAGCCGACTCCTGATTTCCGCTCACATCATGACCTTACAATCTGTGAGTTTGAGCCCCACCTCGGGCTCTGTGCTCACAGCGTGGAGCCCACTGTGGATCCTCTGCGCCGTCTCTCTTCCCCTCTGCTCGCACGCACTCTTCCTCTCTCTCTCTCTAAATAAATTTTTAAAAAAAGATTTGAAGGAAAAATATCAAATAGTTAACATTAGTAGACTTGAAGGATATTTTAATTGTTTCTTTGTACTATGTTTTCTAAATTCTCTAAAGAACCTATTTTTTACATTTTTAAATAGTATTGTCCCGACTGCAGGTGAAGACGTGTATCAGACACGTGAAAGTGATGGCACAGGTCTCCCTCAGACCCTCACTTCACGTCCAACTTGCCAACTCATCCTCAGAGAACAAGGGGCTGGTCCTAGAAGACACCGGGCCAGTGAGGATGCATGCATGGTCTTCACCCTGCCCCAGAGCCCACTTCCGCTCCAGGCCCTCTCTGAATTCTGGGCAGAGGATCGGCAGAAGAAAAGCCACGAACCCACTGGAAGTATTTGTTTGGTCGGGGCCTCAGCCCAGGTTGAGCAATGCCTCTGGCTACATATCAAAGCAGCTTCTCAGGAGAGGGGCTGTTGGCTTTTGTGCTCGGACCCAAAACCTCTGCTGCCTCCTGGCCTCCAAATGTGAGGCCCTCTGGCCCCAGGCTCCTTCCTCCAGGCTGGCCTCCTTGGAAGAAATCCTAGGCTCCAAAAACAAATAACTGAAAACTTAACACACTTTTCAATAATAACACACACACAGATAAGCCTGAACCCAAACACAACATAGGTTCCTAATCCACTTGAGAAAAGTGGAGATTATTAAAGTGGAGAAAAGGTGGAGAATAAGCCTATAAATTCTCTTCTGGAAGCTCAGATGGTAGCTATTCTGATTTTGTTAATCTGTGTCTCAAGTATCAACTTGCAAAGTTACTTTCCTACTCAACAGTGATCACTTCAAATTTACTCCACGGTATTATAACCATAAGATCACCTTTTATTCTCAGACAATTTTGATAAACCAT
The DNA here is from genome assembly GCF_008692635.1 of Crocuta crocuta. Lineage (NCBI taxonomy): Eukaryota > Metazoa > Chordata > Mammalia > Carnivora > Hyaenidae > Crocuta > Crocuta crocuta. The sequence goes on from NW_027527932.1 coordinate 3,952,157, forward strand.
AATCCATTATTAGTTTCGACAGTGAAGAAAATCCCTTTAATGAGGCAACCTTCTGGAACATTCCCAAAAGCGATTGCAGTTTACAATATACTAATAATAAGGGGTTGTCGTTGAGGAGGGAATTTCTGATCTAAAATTCTTGGAGATTCTGTCCAACTTTCAGATCTCTTAGAACTGTCAGAAAAGAATTGAAAAGTGAAAGATTTCTCGAGGGTCATGTCATCTCATGCTTTCTTTGTGGAGTCTTAAACCAGTTATGGAAAAATTTGGGTTGGAGTATCTCTCTTTGAAATTGGCAGTGGAAAATTAGCAGTTATGCAATTTAAACAAAAAATAGCTTTAAAACTTATAGGCCCTTCCAAAACTGATTGAATTTGAAGAAAAATGTGTGTCTTTTTATTACCTCTGAACTCCATGAAACTGAACCAAGTGAATGCCTATATTGAACCAAGAATAGCAGTCTATTTAAACTATATGAAATAGTGCTGATTTTCATGGCTCTTAACTAAAAATTCATTTCCCTCACTCTTAAGCCTAAATCACATTCAATTCTATTACTCTCTGGGATGATTGTGACTTGAAGACTTTTATAATCTAACTTTTACTGATGACCTATATGCTCTAAAAAGCTGAGCTGCCTTTTCCCTAAGAGAAATGGCAGTGGGGTTAATCCAGCTTATTTGAACAAGGCTGCCAGCTCCCCACCCCCACCCAACTTGGCTTAATACAAACCACTGGTAGAAGTGTTATTCTTAGAATCCTTGATCTCGGTCAGGCTTTAGAGACCCATCTAGTCCAATGTTCAATGTTCATCTGCTTCCTGAATTTCGCACTCTCGGAAATGAGTAGTTCTTTTTCCAAATGTACCACAGGGTACAAAAAAATAACCTCGGAGAACCAGAAGTATGTGATTGGATGTGAATGAACAGCAAGTATTTTCTGTAACTAGCATGGAGATGGAAGGAAACCACGTGGATTTTTGTCCAATTTTAAAGGACAGTCGATTATTAAATTTTAAATAGCACATTGTGACCCAAGTCAAATAAATCACTATTTCTTACACAAGTACTGTGTGCCCTCAGTTTTATCAAGTACCATAGAGTCCAGAATAAAAAAATATACAGACTGATGGGAGTGTAACTCTGGTACTTCTCCCAAAAAGTAGTTGAAGAAAAGAATATCACTCTCCCTTCTTAGAGGAAAAATGGTGGACTTCAAATCATGTTTGTGTTATAGCAATTTTCCTCTTTTAAATCCTTCCGATGACAAATGTTAGAGAATCTCTAAATGCTCAAGACAGAATCTCCGTAGATCATTTATTTTCCTAAATGCTCAACAGTTGGGCACATTTGGTCACGGTCCTCCCTACAACAGTGACCGCTTGTCCTCCAGACGGCACACGCGTGGAGAGTGCCCCCCACCACACACTCTTCTCCGCGTCCTTCTCCATCTTCTCAGCTTTTTAACACTGAAGCTCTCAGGACTCTCCTGCCTGCTTCTCCTCTCCACTTGTGACCCCAGTGATCCCACCCAAGCTCGTGGCTTTGACCCTCACCGATTCCCTGGGAATTCCAGGTTCATATCTGTAGCCCAGAACTCTGACTCTTGTATCTACCTGCCAACTTGATATCTCCATCTGAAATCTGATAGACGTCTCAAATCTGACATATCCAGACCTGACCTCGAAGCCTCCTCTTCTGGAACCATGCCCACCTCTATTATTGGCCATTCCATTCTTCCTGGTAAGAGAAAAAGACCTTGGAATTGTCGCCGACTCCTCCTTTTCTAATAATCCACATCTATTCTGTCTGCGAATTCTGTGCTCCTTCTCAATAAATGCAGAATTCAACCACACCTCACCACATCCATCACTCCTATCCTGGTCCAAGCCACCAAAGCTTCTGCCTGGACTATTGCAGTGTCTTCCAGACTAGTCTCTCCGCATCTACCTATTTTCAACACTGCAGGCCAAATGCTCCTTTTAATCGTACCTCGTCTGGCTGACCTGTCTCGGGTATCGACCTGTAAAGTTCCTATCCTCCTCCAAGACCTACTACTTCAAACTCACTTAAGTCAGAGAATTAAGCCAGTGACTTCCCAGCTCACTCAGAGTAAGCTATACCTTACAATGGCCCATAAGGCCTCACATGATCAGCCTGTACATGCGTGTTTACACACGCCCATACAAATGCACGCTCACACTCACACGCTCATACATGTACCCCAACACTTCTCTAATCTTACCTCCTTCTGCTCTCCTTCCTTTTTATTCTACTCTCATCTCTACTGGCCACCCGGCCAAGTTTCAAACATTCAAGACTTACTCCCATTACGTGAGTCTTTTCACTAACTGTTCCTTCTGATCTTCCCCCGAATTGACAAGATCACTTCCTCTGCTCAAAATATGCTTTTTTCCGCCTCATCGCTTACCAGTTTGAAATATATTTTGTAAGTTACATATTCATTTATTTATGATCCTTCTACCCACTAGAATACAAGTCATGAGGGCAGAGATTATCTGTTTTGCTTACTAGTGTACTTGTACTTCCAAAGATAGTACTTAGCAGTGCTCAATAAATGATTGTAGAAGTGAATTTAAGTAGCTGACAGGATATTACACAACTTTTCATGCAGTTTTGTTTTCGTAAAAGTAGATACTTTTAAAGTTAAAATCCTTGATTTTTGTCACTTACACATATTCTAAAGACGCTTTTTAGCTCCACAGTAAAGAGAAAGATAAATAAAGGTGAAGACTGGAGTTATAAATATTGAATACATTTTTAACTTGTTTTGATTAAATTTTATATATCTATAGAGGTCACTGAATTGATTCTTTACTGACCTTGGACAGAATTTCACATATCAGTTACAAGTCTTTTCCAGCTTTAAAAAGTTTATTTCCCACTGCATAAAAAGATATAGAAATACAGGGCCACTTGCTCTAAAACTATAATTTCATAAAAGACAGTCATAAAGACTGATACAGTTAACATGTATCTCATTTACTTACAAATTTTGTTACAGAAATCTGTCTGCCAATCAACCCAATGGAATTATTGTCGTTTTATTGAATGTATATTGAATATTTGATCTTAAAAACTCATAAATTATGCTGTGCTATTATCTAAAAATCAATTATAAAGTATTTGCTTATTACATTTACTGCCTGGTATAAGGGAGCCAAGGGTGACGGATTTTATATTGGTCTCTCATATATACACATGCATGTATACACAGGCATAAACACAAATAGATTGAGAACTTTTGCCACAAAAGGAAAATCTTTAACTGTTTTTGAAGAGAGTGAAGACCGGAAAATAATTTACCCATTCAAATTCAGAAAGGTAATTAGAAGTAGGAGGAGACCTCTATTTGACTTTCAGTCTACTGTTCAATCCATAACTAGAAAAAGCATCATTCTTTCAAGAAGAATATAAAGAATGGATAATGTCAGTTATGCCAAAGAGAACTCAACAGTGCTATGATTGTTTGCCATCTACCCATAGCTCACAAACACAGCAGACCATAAAAAATCCAGGTGGCTTCAATAAGAAGAGAATTTTTAGAGAATTCAAAAGTGGGAATCCCAAGGAATTGATGTTTTCTTCAGGGTTGAGAGAATTTTTCAAGTAGTGTTCAATCTAGAAGTTGGTCTCTTGTATGCCTAAAAAAGGGAGAAATTGACATAGCCTAGACTTCTCCAGCACAAGACGTAGAGAGTAATGATCCTCAGGAAAACACTGGAGTCACTACCACGAGCGGGCATCACAGAGAAGGAACACTGTATCATAGATGAGCTCACCTGAAACATGAGGTAGCTAAGTCACTCACAGAAATCAAGGCTCTTACCCAGTATCAAGCTTTAGTGATAATTTCAGGAACACAATAGCCACAGACACAGCAAGGTGAGTTCTGATATTCCAAGTACACTTTCTAGGTGCTTACTTGTTACATTAGTTGTACCCTCTGGGTTCATGCGGTGAGTGCACTGTCCAAGTAAAATGTTGTTTCCCTTCCTGGTAGAGAGCATTCCAGGTTATATATCTGAATAATACTCAGAAAGTCAGGTCTGTGACATTTTCTAAGAAGACATGCCCCATAAATCCATGGAGTCCATGTTTGTTTGCCAGAACATTCTAAATCAGAAGCACTTGCTAATACTCCATGGATAAGGACCCCTCTCCCTTCAAACACCATTAATTAGGTTAGTGATAAGCATTCTTCTCGGGATATAATACTCATCACGTGTCTCCTCTCTTTCTTGGGCTTTGACAAAGTCTCTCCTTGACTGATTCTAGTTAGCTCTTCTGAGCTATTTTTATAACCAGGTCTTGATTTTTGGGCTTCTGTATTTGTCTCTGAATTGTCCAAGTTTAGCAAGAATTCTGCTAAGTCAGTTTAACCGAAACAAACCCTTCCCTTTCCATCATCCACATGTGATTACTCTGGCTGGCTTTCAGCAAGAATCCTCGAAGGTCAGTTTAAAAAGAATCTCTCTTACTTATGATGTTTCTTCTTAGCAATTTTCTATCCACTGACCTTGACTATAAATTTTCTATCCTCCTTGGCTATAAATTCCCACTTTCCTTGTATTTAGAGTTGAGCCGGATCTCTCACCTCTTCTGCAAAACCCCATGGTAGGAGTCCCCATGAATAAAAGCTTCCTTACAGTCTTTAACAAGTATCGTGAATGTTTTTTTTTTATTTAACAGCACGCACCCCCATCTCCCCATAAAGCAAGAGAACTAGATTACAGGCCACCTTCTTTCCTTCATGCTGACCTATGCAGTGGCAGATTAGAAATAGCAGTGACTATTACTACGGAAATACAGTTAATAATCACCCAGTACTTAGAGTTTTCACCTCAAACAAGTCTAGACAAAGTGTCTGGCAATTCTTTGCAATTAGTACAAAATTTCTGATATAACGGAGGAACTTCCCAGAGCCAATTACTGCAAATTTGAAATACCATCACAGATCAGTAAATAACCTCCCCAAAGACAACCATACATGTGGTTCTTATAGGACCAAAACAGTACCAGTGCCCTTAACCTATCACTATGTGTTGTTTACAAAACTATACTGAAATATTTATTAAATTGTATCTATTATGTGGGTTCTATTTTTCTCAAGAAGTCTTCTCGTTGTTGTTAATATGGTTCAAATTTAATGACTCCCTTCTGGAATTGTTAAACTGAACGAGATGATTCACCAAAACATTTGCAGCATCGAGATTATGGTACCCAAAGTTGGTGTTAAAAAAATTATGCTGTGCTGCTGCTGGAATGCAGTGCGCCTTATATGCTCTCATTACTTTTTATAAAGTTCTCCCAGGTACCATAACGAGCAAATTAAACACATAAGGGCTTTGCCCTCAAGGAAATTGCAGTTTAAAAGGGTCAACAAATTGAAAAATCAGCAGAATGACTGTTCTTACTCTGACCCTGTTGAACTGGTAGATGTCATTAAAGCGAATGATTACCCTACAGAAGGACATGCTGTCCATGAATAATGGAGACCTAAATCCTGCCTCTGCCATCAACTATCTGTTGGACCCTAGCATACACTTCCATCTCAGGGATCTCAGTTTTATCATCCACGAAATAAATGACATTTGGATAAGATGATGCAGAGACTCCTTCAAAGTCTAAATTCATGGAGGAAATACATACAATAAATAGATGAAGAAAATTAGCATTCGTGACATTGGTTCTATGGAATGTGTTATTAGGTCCCAAGAACTGAGTGCAGAACAATGTGTATTTCATTTGGAAAATTCACATGAAACACGACATGCAGAAATGATCTGAAGTAAATCTGAAGTGTCTTGGCCCTCGTGACTCTGTAAAATTATATGATTATGATTATTTCGGTTCCCAGTTATTTGAATCCCATGATTCAAATAACTTGACTTTGTACTCAAAAGTGTATTTAGGTTTGTAGGAAAAGGAAATATCATTTCAAACTCTTTTTGTTTAAACATGCTTATTGATTTACTTAAAAGTTTTTCTTAACATTTATTTATTTTTGAGAGATAGAGCACGAGTGGGAGAGGAGCAGATGAAGAGGGAGACACAGAATCTGAAGTGGGCTCTGGGCTCTGAGCCGTCTGCACAGAGCCCAACTCAGGGCTCCAACTCATGAGCCGTGAGATCATGACCTGAGCTGAAGTCTGATGCTTGACCGACAGAGCCACTCAGGCGCCTCCACCATTTTAAACTCTTAAAGGGGAAATTCGAAGATCTCAGAGAATACATGCACATTTTCTTGGTCAAAGTGCTCCCATAACGAGCTGACCTGTTTCTGTGAACATCTGAAGGCACACGGTCAGTGTAGCGCCCGGGATGGGACAGACAAGCTGAAGGCCAGGGGTCTACATGCTCCAGTCACAGGAGGCTTCTTCCCAATCCTGACCAGACGGAGAGGTCATTATGGCACGTGAATAAGCTGGCACAGAAAGATAAATGTTATGTGGTCTCACTTGTGTGTGGAATCTAAAAAGGTCGAACTCCTAGAAAGAACCAGAGGGTGGATTGGTGGTTCCGGGGGCTGGGAAATGGGGAGAGGAAGAGATGTTAATCAAAGAGTACGAGCTTTCAGTTACGAGATGAGTAAGTGCTGGAGCGTTAACGTACGGCATGGCAACTCTGGTTAATAACACTGAATTTCATACTTGAAATTTGCTAATAGAGTAGATCTTAACCATTCTCATTACACACACACTGATTAAAAAAAAAGGAGACTGAGATGATGGATGTGTTAACTAACTTGACGGCGGTAATCACTTCACAGTGTACACGTACATCAAACCAGCACCTGACACACCTTTAAAATATAAAATTGTTGTCGGTTCTACCTCCATAAAGCTAGGAAGGAAAAAGAAATTATTCCTGAGGAGCATAGATGCTAAACGTTGAAACTGACAAAGCCCAGGCTGACTGCAGAAGTTATGTAATTTTATTGAGTCTTCCGTAACTCTAAAAATAAAGGGGGGGAGGAGGAGGGATCCAGTTGGAGACTTTTTTTTAAACACCTCATAATGGCAGAAACATTTGTGTTTCTTAACTGGTGCACAAGAGAAAAGCAGAGACGAGATGGGTAGAGATTTAAATTCAATTCTTTCCTTCTATTGTGCGAGATAACAGCATCAACAACTGGCAATTGAGAGAAGAGATACATCATTGTACTTATTTATAGCATTAACTACTTTACATTCATCCACACAAGTGAAACTGTAAAAAAAAATTATAAAGGGAGCATGCGGTTCTTTCATTAGCTTGTCTGTAATACTGGATTGGTCCATAAATTAATGTGTATAAGAGAACGAGGGAAAAAAGAATTCAGAGCTCTGCCGTTGTAATTACAGCTCTTTAAATATCAAAAGGCACAAAGAAAGATTCCTTTTGAAAAGCCTCCCAAATCTCTTGGCAAGACACTATTAATTACTTGCATAAATCTGCAGTTTGTACACCCAGAGCTATGGGTGACATTATTACATTATCCAAGCTTTTAACAGTCCCCATTGGCCGCAGCGTGTGTTTCTGTAAATTCTTGTTTACCAAGCGATCCCTCTGTAAACTTCAGATTCCTGCTCAGAGGCAATGAGCAGAGCTCTTGGATAACAGGTAGCTTGGAGTCCCCATCACTGTCTGTAACTCACACAATTCAATTAGAGAGACTGTACCGTGTGAATTATTAAATTAGGCTGGAGATTGCCATGAGCAGTAATAATATCACAATCTTATTTAAAAACAAGACATTTAGCTTCCGTAAACAAACTGCTTATAAACAAACCACACGGGCAAATGGAAAATACAAAGTGGGCCTGGGATCTAAAGCCCTAGAGAAAGGACATCTAGAGAAGCAGTTATATCTTAGAAAATATTTGCCTCCAGATTTCCAGCTTTTATATATAAACTTAATCAACATTTCTCTTTTGAGCATCCATTGCATAGGAAGTTTAACAGAATTAAAATCTGGCCCATGGCTCTATACTTTTGCAATAAATACAGACTCTAGGGAACATCTTCCAAATGGCTTTGGGGGACAAAGAGGGAGTGTGTTACTTGATAAAATGAAAACCTAAATTCAAAGCAGCAAACGTGTCCCCGGCTGCGCCCAAGTGCCCATTCTCAGCTTTAACCATGTGTAGAACCTTTTGCAATTTTTCTTTTAAGAGGAAAATGGATTTATGACCAAGTTGAATTGGTCCACACCATCTATTTGGGGAGAGAAAAGCAGGAAAAGGAGACAGTATGTCAAAAATCTAACCTGCTTAAAGGACCTTATACCAAGGAGAAAGTAGTAGATGTTCTTCCTCATGGTCCAGTCAAGTCAAGGTCAAAGTGGCAGGAGATTGGGCTTACCTCAGGTCAGACCCTTGTAATGACTGTGAGTATCAAAGATGCAAGAATTGAATTTAGAGGTGACCCCAGTCTCACAGCCATTAAACCTAACATGACATCACTTAATATTACAAGTTGTTGCGTTCCTCCTAATTACCAACAAGCCAATTAATTATAAGACTTGGCCAACAGCCAGTTCCACTGATATCATGAAACTTGATCATGTAGCAGAAGAGCTCCTTTACATCTTTTTCAATCCCTTATGTTTCTAATCTCACGGATGAGCACAGGAACATTTTGTAGTTTGGAGGTGTGGGAAAAAGTCAAGAGTATTAAAGTACGTGTGTCAGTAGATCAATTCATGTGAGTAGACTGACCCAATAATGGAGACTATAAAGTAAAAATAGGTGTCTCTAAGCATATGTCTATATATTTGTTAAGACCTTGCTTGGAGTATCCCAATGTGTCCCAGATAACGGCTGCAAAACTTGCAGTGTTTTGTAGATATTCTATTACAACCTTTTTTTACAGACAAGGAAACTTGAGAGATAGAGAAGGTATGTGATTGTTTTGAAATTTTCACAAATAATTAGTGGCAGAGTTAGGATCAAACTCGAATTTATCTCTTACACTAGGATTCTTTTGCTATTATGCTAAGAGTAGAAATTGGTATGAATTGGTAATATTTAGTTTCCTTAAATCTAGCAACTGCTTATTGCTGTGATAGCCATGCTCTAGTTAAATAAATATAAAAAGAAAAGAAGAAGTATAAAACCAAACATAAGAATAAACATCATCAGGGAGTTGTTTTAAAGAATATTTGTCTTGGGGACCTGGGTGGGTCAGTCAGTTAAGCATCTGACTGTGGCTCAGGTCATGATCTCGTAGTTGGTGAGCTTGAGCCCCAAATGGGGCTCTATGCTGACAGCTCGCAGAGCCTGGAGCCTGTTTCAGATTCTGTATCTCCCTCTCTCTTTCTGCCCCTCCTCCACTCATTCTCTTTCTCTCCCTCTCTCTCTCTCTCTCTCAAAAATAAACGTTAAAAACTTAAAAAAAAAAAACCAGGAAGGCGTTAGGAAGGAAGGAAGGAAGGAAGGAAAGGAAAAAGGAAGGAAGGCAGAAAGAAAGAAAGAAAGAAAGAAAGAAAGAAAGAAAGAAAGAAAGAAAGAAAGAAAGAAAGAAGGAAGGAAGGAAGGAAGGAAGGAGGGAAGGAAGGAGGGAAGGAAGGAAATAGAAAACTTGTCACAAGTTCAAGGAACTTGAATGGAATCCTGTCACTTTCTCACTCAGAGCACTTCAGTGACTTCCTTTCCTTGATCTTCTGCCGAGATTCAGACTTCACTATGACCTTGAAGGATGTGGCCCATACTCTCTCCAACCTCCTCCATGCCCTTTTCCTCCTCAACCACCACATTCCTAGGTCATCAGACTCCCTTCGGTTGGAGCAGTCTATTAGCATCTCTTCCCTAGATCATAAGCCTCATGGCTGTGCTTCCCGTTCATCATTTTCCTTGTGGTGGCTGGCACGGAGCCTAGCACACAGCTGATATTTAATAAATATACGTTGGATGAATGAATGAAGTTACACATGTAAGAACACTTGGAAATTTTCCAGGGTGTAAAGCCTTATTACAATGTTAGGTAGTTTTTTTAATTTAATTTTTAATGCATTTGAAAACTGATTCTTACAATCACAAAGGACAGATTTATGGCCTCTAATGGCACACACTGTACTGTGCAATGACATGTGGAAGCGCCAGGCTGATGAAACCACCTATCACCCAACTCCTTGTACTAACCAACCTGATCTGGCCTCTTATTAAAGAAAAAGAGGGCTCTTCGATGTTCAGCAAACAAAAAGACAAAGGTGTGGCCCTTCACTTCCTCTGTTCTCTCATTCCTGGCTGCAGGGTAGGATAGTCGCCGGTCACGTGTGGTCATCCTCTGGGGACAGTTGTGTGTGATGGCAGTTATGGCACTCCCTCCCTGACCATAACTTGCATAATTGAGCTGAATTTCTGTCAAGGATCCTCTCCAGGAAACACGGAAGAGGCCTCAGGACATTATCCAAACAGAAAGCATGGGCCAAGCACGTCTTCCATCCTGACGGAGCCTCAGTCTTTGTCCAGAAGTGCCCCTTGCTCCTCACCTTCAGCGCAGCAGAGGCTCCCCACTGGGTCATCCCCCCAGAGCCTGGGAGCTGGGCTTATCTCTCTTCCGTATGTGTGTTTATGACAGTCTGGCATGTAGGGAGGAGAGTCAACTACTTTTTCTTGCTGGAGATGCCATTTGAATTAAAACATTTTAACAGTCATGTCATGCTGCCTAGAATAACAATTCTGGCTCTTTTTTTCCCCAGAAGAAAACACAAACAGTATCTTAAACTAAGCATTTCATTTATTCAGGTCCTAAGAGTGGATATATATGCATATGTGTGTATATATTGATAGATAGAGACACAGATATGGAGATAGATATAAATCTAGGTACAGATATGCACAGCAAGAACCCTCTGTGAGGGTGGATATGTAGGTAGATTATTATATTATGTGTCATATATTATATATAACAGATATTATATATATCAGATAACATACATATATATCAGATAAAGTTTGTATATTCCATTTGAGGAAACAATAAACAAGTAAGTAGATATATGTCAAAAAGTGATAAGTGCTAAAGAGAACAGAAAAGCAAAAAGCAGGATAGGAATGGGGCGCCTGGGTGCCTCAGTCAGTTGGGCATCCAACTCTTGATTTTGGCTCTGGTCATTATCCAAGGTTGTGGGATCAAGCCCCACGTCAGGCTTCATGCTCAACATGGAGCCTGCTTGGGATTCTCTCTCTCTCTCTCTCTCCCCCTCTGTTCCTCTCTCCCACTCTCCCTCCCTCCGTGTCTCTCTCTCTCTCTTTCAAATAAGAAATACAAATAAATAAATAAATACGCAATCAAGATAGGAGAAAGGAGGTGATTGCTGAGGCGAAGGAGAGCCAGAGTCCATGGGGCTGTCATTGGGGAAAGCCTGTACTATAGGGTAATATTGAGTAAAGACTCTACAGCGGGGCGCCTGGGTGGCTTAGTCGGTTAGGCGTCCGACTTTCGCTTCGGTCATGATCTCGCGGTTCGTGGGTTCGAGCCCCGCGTCGGGCTCTGTGCTGACTGCCAGCTCGGAGCCTGGAGCCTGTTTCAGTCTGTGCCTCCCTCTCTCTCTGACCCTCTCCTGCTCACGCTGTCTCTCTCTCTCTCCTAGAAATAAAAAAAAAAAAACATTAAAAAAAAGACTCTATAGCAACTAATCTATGCAAATATCTGTGGAAATGACAATACACATACAGAGAACAAAAACTGTAATTGTACTTAGATGGGGAGCATGCTTATTAACTGCATTTTTGGTGTTCTGTATCCCTGAGGCTCTGGCATCCAGGGCCTGGCTGATCCTGGAGACACTGACCCTCCCAGGATTCGTCCATTCCTAGAGACAGCAAGAAACTCATCCTGGGAGCACATCCATCTCACATGCAATGAGCCCATTCCAACTCCATACTCTCAGCCACTGTCTTTATTGGGCTTTTACCCTCAGGGCCAAGGTCCCCCTGCATTCGTTACCCCGGGGCAGGTGTCGGACGACTAGAGAGAGAGCCGCCCTACCCCAGACACCACGCAACGTCTTCAAACTGGTTCATCCTAAACCTACGTGATCCGTCTTGCCTTGCGTTCTCCCGCAGAAGCCACAGTAAAGGTGTTTGCCCGCCGCTCCCCCTTACCTCCGCCCCCCAGCTGGCCCTGGCGCTTCCTTGCGTGGCCCCACATGGCATGCCAAGCCTCCCGCTTCGAGAGAACTCGGAATTAAAACTCCCTCCTCCAGGACAGCCATTCCTGTGTGTGCATGTCTGATTAGACCTGATTAAAACACATCCAGGGTATATTTGAAAACAAATGCCTAGTGTGTCCAAGGAGCAGTAGGAAGGCNATGAGACGAGAGAGGGAAACGAAGGGCCACCTCCTGTGCAGCCTTAGAGACGGTAACAAGAGCGTTAGCGCTTCTGCGAGTGGAATAAAGAACATTGCGAGACTCAGAACAAATGACATGATGTGACCTATATCTCAACAGGACTGTTCCTAACAGACTGACAGGTAGCAACGGCAGAGGCCGGGAATGGGCGGGGGATTCATGACAACAGCCTGGGGAAGAGATGCTGGTGGCCTGAACCAGGAAGGTGGTAGGAGACGCAGTAAAAAGTGGTCGAGTTCTGGTCTTTTCCAAGCAGATCAGTAGGACTTGCTGACGTTGTGATATGGGGTGCGAGAGAGAGAAAGACGTCATATTACCGTAAAGTGTTTTGACATGTGAAACCATAAAAATGCAGGTACCCTTCACTAGGAAGGCAAAAACTGCCAGAGGAGCATATTTGGGGTTGGGGAGGGGACATGTCAGGCTTGAGGTGGGTATTACACAGCATTATTTTTATGATTAACTACAGCAAGTCATCTTCCATGATGGGGAGGTTCAGGAGACAGTAACTGTGTGTGACCCTCCGCCAACAGCCAGCTAAGAGCTGAGGTCTTGATCACAATAATCCAGAAGAACTGAAGGCTGCCAATGACTATGTGACCTTGGGTGTCCCTCCTCCCCCAGCCAAGCCTTCAAGATGAGACCCTGTGTCCACTGACACCTTTACAGCAGCCTTGTGAGAAATCCTAAGTTAGAAGACCCAGCCAAGCTGTGCCCCGACTACTGACCCACAGAAAGTGTCAGACAATAAGTGTGTATTGTTTCAGGCTGCAGATTTGGGGGGCAATTTGTTATGCAGCAATACGATTATTAGAATGAAAGCAGATAGAAGAGAGAGCTGGGAATGGCCCTGGGCACACCGCTGCTTAGAAGTCAGCAAGATGAAGAGGTGAATGCAAGGCGACTCAGTAGTCTTAGAAGGGGAACACGGAGTCTGTACAGCAAAGGATTCAACCAAGAGGAGGAAACGATAACCGGTCAAGGGCTATTGGTAAATCAAGGAAGATGAGGTCTGAGAATTTGTCTTTGGAACTACGAATGTCGAGATTATTACTACAGTGACACTGTGTCAACAGTGCGGCAAAAAAAATGTAAACCTGAACTTCTTCAATAAAGGTAGCCAAAATTTCACAAATGAGGTTTCCTTGAAGCAGGATATAGTTATTTGTATTTCCTGCTTGCCACAGTTGATCATAATATTTTAACACTGGAAAATAATTCAGGGATTTTCAACTTCGAATATTTCCTTTATGGATGAGCACAATGAACCAAGTGAATTACTCGAGGTCACAGAGTTGGCTAGTAGAGGACTCAGGAATCAGAATGAGACTACAGATATCTTGACCTATGGCTCTTTCTGCTGTGATGCACGACCTCTTCGATTTCCTACTTCAAGGTGCTGATTAAAAATCCTAAATAGTGCATAGCAGTATTAAGTATCACTAACCACTCTTACCTGAAATCTAATTCATTTGTGCTTTCTCATATTTAAATTTTTTTTAAGTTTTTTAAGTTTATTTATTTTGAGAGAGAGAAAGTAACTGAGAACAAGGGAGGGAGAGAGACAGACAGAGACAGAGACAGAATCCCAAGCAGTCTCCACACTATCAGTGCAGAGCCTGATGCGGGGCTCAATCCCACAAACCTCGAGATCTGAGGTTTTGACCTGAGCCAAAGCCAAGAGTCAGAGGCTTAACCGGCTGAGCCACCCAAGCGTCCCTGTAACAGTTTTATTAAGAAAAAGTCTGTGGGATGGGATTCCAGGGTGGCTCTATCAGTTAAGCATCCGACTTCAGCTCAGGTCATGATCTCACAGTACGTGGGTTCGAGCCCTACATCGGGCTCAATGCTGTGCTGACAGCTCAGAGACTGAAGCCTGTCTTCAGATTCTGTATCTCCTTCTCTCTCTGACCCTCCCCTGCTCACACTGTCTGTATCTCTCTCTCAAAAATAAGTAAAACATTAAAAAATATTTTTTAATAAAGAAAAAGTCTGAGAGATATTTTTTAAAAATATTTTATTGACTTATAGTTGATATACAATATGATATTAGTTACAGGTGTACATGGGATATTTTTTAAGCCACTGAGAGAAACAACATGTAAAAGTTACAAAAATATTGATATGGGAGGTCCCAGAACTTAACTTAAAAGTTCAACAAAGCCAGTAAGATGATTTCAATGGAAACAAGTACTAATTAGCACTGGAAATTATATGTAAGTGATGAATCACTAAATTCTAATCCTGAAACCATTATTACACTATATGTTAACCAACTTGGATTCAAATAAAGTTTTTTCAAAAGTAACAAAAAAATAAATGTTTTCTTTCATTAAAAAAAGTGCTGATGACTGCACCATTTTAAAGAACACTCTACAAAGTAGCCTTTAATACACAAAAACAACTTACTTCACAGAATGCCTCAGAAATAGTTAAGGGGCGCCTGGGTGGCTCAGTCGGTTAAGCATCCGACTTCAGCTCAGGCCATGATCTCATGGTTCATGGGTTTGAGCCCCGCGTCAGGCTCTGTGCTGACAGCTCAGAGCCTGGAGCCTGTTTCAGGTTGTTTCCCTCTCTCCCTGACCCTTCCTTGCTCATGCTGTCTCTCTCTCTCAGAAATAAATAAAACATTAATAAAAAAAAGAAATAGTTGATTATCTGGCTTACGTAATCATTACTTTTGCTTTCACTGTGCTAAAATGTAGGCTTGATGAGGGGGTGATGTGCATGGAGAAGGGCACTTGTGGGGATGAGCACTGGGTGTTATATGGAAACCAACTTGACAATAAACTATTTAAGAATAAAATAAAATAAAATAAAATAAAATAAAATAAAATACATAAAATGTAGGCTCCATGAGAGTGGGGATTATAGGTCTTGCTCACCTCTACCTCAGTGCATACAGTAGTCCCTGGAAACTAGCAGAAAGGAAAATACACTCATAGGATGAATGAGTCTTCGCACTAGCCCTTGAACAACCAAAGAGGAGGCATGTAAGGCAGAGGAAAATGCATGGACACAGGCTGGGAAGCATACGAGTCCTGACATTTTTGAAGACGGCGAAGGGCCGGGTCCCTGGACAGAGGTGATTTAGAGAGAGCAGAGGAAGCAGCCTGTGGGGTGGTGAGAAGCAAGTGCACGTGGGCCTTGCACAGCAGGTGAAGAGTTCTGGCCTCCATTCTCAGTGCTCAGGGAGCCACTGAGGATTAATGATAGGAAGAGTAATAAACATAGTAAGGCATGGGTTTTTGAAAGGATTTGGGTTGAAAATGAGATAAAACATTGAGAATGAGAAAGGAAGCAGGAAAATTTATTAGAATGCTTTGATTTTTTAAAAATATGTCTGTCATTCATGTACCTGAGTTACAGCAATGATCAAGATATTTGCTCCCAAGGAAATGACAGTCCAACGGAGGCAGACATGTAAGCAGGCTGCCACAGCGCAGCATGGGAAATGCAGTAAGTGGAGAAAACCGGGAATGTGGTGGGTACAAAAAAAAGAGGTTCTGAGCTCAGTGTTAGTTGCAAGCGACATGTTCCCTAAGACACAGCAGAGAGGAGAAGGGAGACATGGCGCAGAGAAGGAAGACATGGCGCAGAGGAGGAAGACATGGCGGAGAGGGGGAAGACATGGCGGAGAGGGGGAAGACATGGCGGAGAGGGGGAAGGCATGGCGGAGAGGAGGGAGACATGGCGCAGAGGGGGAAGACATGGCGCAGAGGGGGAAGACATGGCGCAGAGGGGGAAGACATGGCGCAGAGGGGGAAGACATGGCAGAAAGGAGGGAGACAGGGCGCAGAGGAGGAAGACACGGCGCAGAGGAGGAAGCATCTGCAGTGCAGGTGATGGCCCAGAAAGGCAGAAGAGTACAGCACGGGGGCCACAGGGCCACTCTCTCAGATGGGAGAAAGCATGTGCAGTGAGAAAAGACAACGAGAAGGCTCTGAGGGCCATTCAAACTACAGCATCACAGGGGACAGCTGGCTGGCTCAATCTGTGGGGTGTACGACACCCGCTCTCAGGGTCGTGAGTTCAAGCCCCACATTGGGTGTAGAGATTATTTAAATAAAAAAATAAATCTTTAAAAAAAAAGACACAACCTTACAGCATCGAGTGTTCACAAAGGTGGGAGGGCATGGAATATTTCCAGAGCCCCGTATCTCTCTGGCAGGCACCTTCCCACCTCTGAACTTGCATCCCCACCCCTCCCCACCCCTGCACCCATCCCTAGAATAAACTATCGTTCTACTTGTCATCATCATGGATTAATTTTGCCTATTTTTAAATTTCATATCAGCAAAACCATGCAGTAGGATCTTTATTTTTGTCTGGGTGATCGTCACACAGGTCAGCATATACATAAAGTCATGTTTATGTTTAATATTTGGGTGCCATGCTATATGCATATTCTACTTCCGTTTTTAAAGCAGTAGAGGCGAAGGAGAGGAAGAATACAAAGTGACACTCCTAGGCTGTGTTTCTCAAGGTTCCCACCGGTCACTCGTTTCAGAGGATGTTGACAGGGGTTACATTTTAAAAGGGGCTCCTTGTTCACACAAGCTTGGAAAATGCCGGGCTAACCTGAGTTAAAACCATTTTGGTGTGCAAGTCTTCTCAGAGTTTTTACTACATCACTAAGTACTGTGAATCTTCAAAGGGATGAAAAAGATCCAGAATTTCTTATACATTCTTGTAGAGTATCTTTTAGGACTCAGATATTCAGGAACTCACTTCGGAAAAGTTCTCTAATCCATACAGGGTGAGAAATGGGTTTTGTGAAATTGGAACCGGTCTGGGAGGGAAATGATTTTCTCCGGAGTATTGCCTTTGACGTGCCAGTGGGTGAATTCATCAGACACCATGAGTCCAGGAAGTAGCTGAAATGCAGGAATGGCATTCAGAGAGGCCATCAGGCCTGGGGGTTGTTTTGAACTCTGACCTGCGGTTTCTGTTTGAAAATTTGTGGGTAAACATGGATTACATCGTCTAGAAGAGATGTCAGGTGAGATATTCCCAGGACCAGGCGGGTAACTGGGCAGACAGAAAGGTACCAACAAAGTAGCACATACAGAGACGTTATGGAAAAATGGGGCCTCAGTTTGCATAAAGCTGATGTAGAATGATGCTCCTTCTCCAGGCCACAATCATGTTCCATTTCTGCGAGCTCATGTCTCTCTCATCTTAGCCTTTTGTTCAAAGTTCATCCCAACAGCCAGAACTCAGAGCTCCTTAAATGTCTTCAGACTTCCTATCACAGGGGTCAGGTTTTACAAGATGCCTAACCTACTGAGAAGAGAAGCTTAGTATCCACAATACAGCATATACTTTCTTGGGGTGTTATTTAAACAAACACGTGGATCTTGAATAAAAACACTTCTGCCAGTCTAAAACTTGGTTTAAAAAAAAGAGGAACAGCATGAGTGTGGTTTATTTATATTTTGTTCTCCAACAAGACAAAGAAATTTCATTTGAATTAAATATTTTATATGCCTCATCTACTTAATTAACTAGTTACACCACTAGTTACATATATTGCTCTCATTATCAGCAGAGATATCAAGATTTGCACATAGAATGCAGCAACGACAGATTTAGATATGAAATTAAAAGTTAAGCGAACAGAAAAAAGAAAACTAGTCAGGAAGAGGCAGCAGCGAGGCGAAAAAGCCTCGCTAATAGTTTATGAAAAATTTAGAAAAACAAGCTTTTGTAATACCAAAGAGACAACCAATAAAGATCTTGTTTCTTCCTTCTGACTAATCTGGGAGCCGCAGAAAATGTCGTTCATTTGAATCATCTTGGAAAAAAAAATGATCTTATAATATTGCCATCTGTCGGCATATGACAGGTACAGCATTCCAACGATGCAGATAATGAAGCAAAAATACAGAAAATTAAAGGGACAGATGTGAAAACCTCACACACTCATTTGGCTTACCATTTCACATCTGTTCGCTCAGACCTTCCCAGGAACACAAATCTAGCTCCGAGACTCAGTACCCTGAAATGTTATGCTATGCAGCAGCAACATGCCAATTACCGACTGAAGATCAATTCACTCCAACACATCATGTGTTTTCTCATCAATATTGGGAGCCTTCTACCCAAAACTCAGTTGCTGCTCTCAAGGGGGAGTCCAGGTAGGTGCACATAGGTGTATATTATACAAAATTTATTTATCGGTGCTTTTAACAATTCGCTTCACTGGCATCCACAGGCTCTCCATACCATTTCTTTTTTTTTTTTAATGTTTTTTTTTTTTTTTAATTTATTTCTAGGAGAGAGAGAGAGACAGCGTGAGCAGGGGAGGGTCAGAAAGAGAGGGAGTCACAGACTGAAACAGTCTCCAGGCTCCGAGCTGGCAGTCAGCACAGAGCCCGACGCAGGGCTCGAACCCACGAACCGTGAGATCATGACCCAAGTGAAAGTCGGACGCTTAACCGACTAAGCCACCCAGGCGCCCCTCTCCATACCATTTCTAAGATTATTCCTGTTTTTGCTTGGCAGAAAGATGAAAAATAATAATATAACTGATTGCTGTATAAGTATGTTCCGTTAAACATTGAATCTCCTTTATATGCTTTTAAAACTTTGAACCGTATGTTGCCTCGTCAAAAAATTTAGCTTAGAATGTAATGAAATAAATATATAATTGTTTTTTCAACACTTGCCACACGTTTGCTGGAGCAAACACTGTCTTGCACCTTCACTGTCGGGGCAGTTGTGAAGAAATGTTCTCCAGTACGGAGCCCACAGACCACTGGGAGTAGTTCTCATCTGGATTCTTCTCCCTCACCCCAGCCTTTTTGAGATACAACTGACATATAACATCGCATAAATTTAAGGCTAAGGTGTGCAACTTGATGATTTGATATATGTATGTATTATGAGATGATTACCACCATCAGATGAGTTAACATATCCATCACCTCACAGTTGCCATTTTTGTGTGTGGGGTGAGACACTTTAAGATCTACTCTCTTAGCAACTGCCGAGTACACAGTACAGTGTTGCCGATTGCACGTTAGAGCCTCAGAACTTATGTTCCTCATTAACTGGATGTCTGTTCCCTTTGACCAACAGCTCCCATTTCCCTCTCTCCACAGCCCCTGGTAACCTCCATTTCACTCTGTTTCTGTCAGTTGTTGCGTTTTTGAGTCCACATATAAGTGAAATAATGTAATATTTGTCCTTCTCTCTCTCTCTGCCTAACTTATTTTATTTACTTAGCATAATGCCTTCAAGATCCATTCATGTTGTTTCAAATGGCAGGATTTCCTTCTTTTTTTTAATATACTGCATTTTCTTTATCCGTTCATCTGTCCGCTGACACTGAGGCTGTTTCCATTAAGAATACTGTTGCAATGAACATGGCGGTGCAAATACCTCTTCCAGATAGCGTTTCCATTTCCTTGGGATATATTCCCAGAAGTGGGGTTGACGGAACACATTTCTAATTCCAATTTTTCGAGGATCCTGCATACTGGTTTCCATGGAAGTTGAACCAATTACATTCCCCCCAACAGTGTGCAAAGTCTCCCTTTCCTCCACATCCTTGCTTAGCTGTATTCTTGACGGCATGACGATTCCTGGCAAAATATTTCAGTGTTGTGCCTCCGTTACATTAAGAGTCTTTCAGAAAAAAGTACTAAAAGCATATGTTGAATCATGTGAATAACAGCCTTATAACCTAACAGGGCCAAGAAACACTGTTAGTCTTTTAAAAAGTTCTGTCCGTTACTAAAATGTGAGCGTAGCAAGTTTTTATGAATGTCAGCACCAAGTTGCTCTACATCAAAGGCTAATGCAAAATCAACAGAAGTGAACTTAATATGGAAATCCTGCTTTTCAGCCAAATGAAGACCAAAGACATCAAAAGCTGGAAGACAAAAGGCTTTCCAGCAGTTCATCTGGAGAAACGGGCAAGATTGAACTATCACAGGGCAGGCAGCAGAAGAGCTACACTGATTTCAAAAGCTCTTATACCTTTCGTAATCAGCCCATATTCACTCCATAAAGAGCAAAGCAACAGTGTCATGTACTATCCAACATATACTTAATTTTCAGCATATGGGAATTTAATAAGACTTAAAAAAAATAATTTACATCCATAATAGGGATCCAAGAATCTCCTGTCCCCACCTCTGCCCATGAAAGGGGTTAGACAGTCCCTAAACTTGAGGAAAGCTTGTGTCAATGTCATGGCCACAACTTTGGGACATACCAGTCTGGGTTCCCCTGGGCTTTGGCTCTTACAATTGAGGTAAAGTGAGTTACTCCAACCCTCTAAACCTGCCTTTTCACTTGTGACATGAAAAGAACCCCAAGCGTCATGTTGGCCATGAGGATGGCATGCTCGTGCATTTGTGAATGTCAGCTGGGTTTATAACAGACACGCACAGAGCTCTCCTAGAACAAGATCTCAATATGTCTTAGCTGTTTTTTATTATTATTGATTCCTCACAATAAAGCTCCAAGGCAGGGTTATTGAGCCCATTTTACAGGTGATGAAACAGACTCAAGATTTCTAGTAACTATGACACAACAGAGAGCTGAGAGAGCTGGCAATGCGAGGTGAGGTCTGGTAGGTTCTGAAGTCTGGGGTCTTTGCACTACACCAGACTGCTCCTCGGGAAATGACCCAAGAATTCATTCTCTGAAGCTGTAGCCGTTACCCAGCCCCACCCGCTAGACTTGTCTTTCGTTACCAGAATGTGAGCCAGCACTTCTGACTATGGTGTTCAAAGGTTACCAGGACAAGCAAAGTACCAGTGATAATCTAAGCAACCGTGGCCTCCCTCCAGGAGGCAGAAGCTGTCTTTTCTCATGAGATCAAAGCTCTTCTGCTCCATCTCCTCCTCAGCCTCCTTGGGCTACAGGAAGCCACGAGCAGAAAACTGTCAATGTCTTATCTCCCCGTTCGATCAGATGCCCTATGGAGATGAGCAGGCATGAACATTCAATATGTTTTCTTCTTCCTTCCAGAGAATTGCCCGAGTTATCTGTCACAATTAGAGCATTTGTTATTTCCAGGACCAGAGTAAAAATAAGTAGTTGTGGGCTCTTTTGTTTCTGGAAACACCTCTTTTATACCTTCATGTGCCCTCAGAACCAACTGAGGAAGCTAACGGATGGAAGAATTTGATGTATAATGAATGTGGTGGCTCGCATTTCAGATGTTACAGTGTCTTTTCTACACAACAGGGAAATAAAATTCTCTAGACTATCAAATGTGACAAGTCTGCAGTAACAGTCAATCCTTTTTATTTCTTGTCATTAAATGTGCTCTGCATCAGTATAATATGTAATAATTGTCCATGAAATGGATGCCTTCAGACTGACTTACTTTCAGTGAAGGGGGAATAATAGAGATTTGCAAGGTGGAGTTATTAGTGGTGATGGGGAGGAGGAGGAGGAGGAAGAGGCAGTATTTTTGAAATGTCCTTTTTTGAAAAACTAAAGATAGGCTATAAAAAAGGCCTGACCACAATCAGTGAGCAAGGACTCTACAGCACTATTTTGTGTTTTTTTTAAATAAACTCTTGGGGCACTTGGGTTGCTCAGTTGGTTAAGCATCCAACTTTTGATTTCAGTTTAGGTCGTGATCTCACTGTTCGCAGGTTCAACCTCACGCCTGGCTCTGTGTTCACAGTGTGGAGCCTGCTTGGGATTCTCGCTCTCTCTCTCTGCCCCTCCCCTACTTATGCACTTCTTCTCTCTATCAAAATAAATAAATAAATACACTTTAAAAATAAAATGAACTCTTGCCATCTTATCATTTACCTTTGTCTAATTTCTGTAGGATTCCTATTAGCGGCACGAGTCACAGTGTGGGTTGGGGGGCCTATACCCCAGACAGTCATCTTTGTTCCCATCGACACCTGGAGACGTTGCAGCATCTCAGGGTGACAAGGCCTATGTGTGCAATGAACCCTTACTTTGATGGTGTCCCACCCGTAATGTCAGGGTCAGCTTTCTAGAACTCATGTTACAGCTCTGTGACACATTCAGTCAGTATTTACGTCAGCCTATGTCACACCAGGCGCTGGGAACGGCATATGAAGGACTCAAGTCAAGGAGTCTGCAGCGGGTTTCACTGGCCTCTGCAACGTAGCAGAGTAAGTGTAACAGGGGGAGGGTCTGGGGGAGCCCGTAAGAGAGAAGACTCTCTCAAAGAAGTGCATCTAAACCGAGGCCTGAAGTTGAAGGGGAGATGTCCAGGTGAGGAGAAAGTCAACAGGAAGAGTGTCTCTGGCAAAGAGAACGAGTGAACACCGCCATGCACAAGAACAAAGGTGAGGGGGGCGTCTTGGTGCCTTTGACAGACAGGAGGTGGTTCAGGATGCCTGGAGGGAGGGGCCATTGGGAAAGGGAGAAGTGAGGCCCGAAAGAGAAGATGGCAAAGCAAAAAATAAAATAAAATAAAATAAAATGAGGCCTCAGAAACTTATTAAGGAATTTGATCTTTGGCCTATCAAAAGTTTTTAAAAATAGAAATGACGTAAGTGGACTAGTGATTTACAAATATCATTTTGCAAGTAAGAAGAGAAGAGAAAAAGGAAAAGAAAACAAAAGGAAAGGAAAGGGAAGGGAAGGGAAGAAGAGGAAAAGGATGGTAAAATCAGCATGGTTTTAGAGTTATTATTCGGATTCTGACATAGTTCTGCAACTCTGAGCAAGTTGTTTAATGATACTGGACCTCAGCCTTTCTAGCTATAAACACACAAAAGACAGTCTTTAATGACAAGCCACAGGCCATCACACCTCCTACGGAGGTCTTGATAGTATTAAAATGGACTGATGGGTAGTAAACCTACCCAAGAACCTCTCAGGAGTTCTGAGATTTCCTAAAATCCTTTTTGCCTAAGTCCAACTATGCATCCTTATGAAGAAAAAAAAATAGTGACAAGGACTTTGGGATCCACGGTGGGTTCTGGGAACTGAAGTGACTCTAATTGCCCTGAAGCCCTGAAAGGAACGTGGGGGTAGATTCCTGCTATAGTGAATACTGAGGTGTGTGCTGGCCAGACGCCCAGTACGACTGAACTGCTTACTTCCCACTGCTGATGGCTGGGGTGGCAAGTCACAATCCCATCACTATCCCCAAATTAACCTTAGTCAAAGAGCGTCCTGAGTCACATTCTCCCCGGGCGGTCTGCACGCAATGACTGCCGGTGGTTATAAAGGCCAAAGAGGCATCCCTGTGGCGGAGCCCCTAATGGAAGCCTGGGCTGGGCCCGCACCACACCTCCTGCCCTCACTGCACCACAGAGGCTGGTCCTGAGGGTTCTCCCCAGGACACTTCTACCCCAAATCTCTACCCAGAGCCTATTTGGAGGAAACCCCCTCTAAGTGACCAAATATTTGAACAGTTTACAGCAGATGAGAAGGGAGCGTAGGCTGACGAGCATTGGTCAATTCAGATTCTGTGTCTCCCTCTCTGTCTGACCCTCCCCTGCTCATGCTCTCCTCTCTCTCTCTCTCTCTCTCAGAAATAAATAAAACATTAAAGAGTTTAAAACAAATAAGGCCTAAGAATGTAATATACACCATGATGACTGTGAGTGAGCAATACTGTCTTCTATATTTGAAAGTTGCTAAATGAGTAAGTCTTTGTTTTTAAGGTTTATTTATTTTGAGAGAAAGTGAGCAGGGGAGGGGCAGAGAGAGAGCAAGAGAGAGAATCCCAAGCAGGCTCCACACCATCAGTATAGACGTGGGGCTTAATCTCATGACCGAGTGAGATCATGACCTGAGCCAAAATCAAGAATAGGAGGTTTAACCAACTGAACCACCCAGGTGCCCCCAAAAGAGTAAAAGTTCTCATCACAAGAAAACAAATGTAACTATACACGGTGATGGAAGCTGAGCAGGCTTATTGTGGGGATCATTTCATAATATATACGTATACTGTATCATTATGTTGTATGTCTGAAGCTAATATAATGCCTTATGGCAATTTCATCTCAAAAAGAAGTCTGTAAAGTGCAGCAGTGTCTGTCGCCATCGGGACCTAGGTGGGGCCACAAATCTGTCGAGCCAAGCGTGGCACTTGTGGCAACAACAGAGTCACTTAAGAGCCACCAAGAACAAGAAGGCCACCCAAGGGCCTGCCTGCAAAAGTAGGGAGAGCAGGTGAAGGCGGGGCTCCGGGGCGGGGCTGACACCTGCGGTCCCCACGCAGCCAGGCTACGGGGGCTTCCTGCCCGCTGGGGCCCAGATCCATCTCTGGCAAAGGAGAAGAGCCCCAACATACAGCCATAACGTACATCAGATGAAAGTGAATTGCACAAAGCAAGGCAACTCGCGTCTCCTCAAAGATTCCTTAAAAACATTCAGCTTCTTATTCTAAGCAGTTGAAAAATAATTTACCTTTTTTACTTCCATTTCTGGGGGGAAAACATAGAACACTTTGAAAAGTTCTGTTTCTCCTTCCCTTATTCTTTTACCCACAGGCTCTTTTTATTTTATTTATTTATTTATTTATTTATTTATTTTTAAGTAGGCTTCATGCCCAGCGTGGAGCCCAGGGCCGGGCTTGAACTCACCATCCCTGAAGCTGAGGTCAAGAGTAGGCATCCAGGTGACCTGCCCTATGGCCTCTTAGACCCAACCCACTTCCTTATGCCTCCTGCCCCTTCACCATGTCGCTTTCTCCTTGCCAGTGGCCCATTAACCTTCCCAATATACCTTCCCACGCCCGCGCGAGCTCCTCTGCTCTGTGGGTGTGTGTAGGCGTCTTCAGGGAGAGGTGCTTCTCCTCTGTCCCCAGTGCAGGGGACACAAGGTCTCCTTTACCGCCTATGACACAGTCTCCTCAGAGAACCATGATGGCACTTCTGCCGTCAGCACCGTCCCCGTCACGCTAAGTATTACTTTTACAGACTGTCCTTTATGTCAAAATCACATCTCCCTACGTTTTGGGGTATCATCCTCTGTGAAACAATGGTGACAGTCGATGGTGGATTTTTTTTTAAAACATACTCGGCTAAACACAATGTTTGCAACCTTATTTCAGTCCTTGAAATTTTCTTGAAGTTTTACAAATCCACTGAGTCCAAAGTCTGAGAAGCATTATGTTAAGACAATATGCATGCCTGAATCTAATTTTATACGTCAGTTATGCTTCAGTAAAAACAGTTTTAAAAAACAGCACGCAGAGGTGCCCGGTGGCTCAGTCGGTTGAGCGTCCAACTCATGATTTTGCCCAGCTCATGATCTCACGGTCTGGTTGGTGCTTTCCAGCCCCACACTGACTCCACGCTGACAGTGGGGGGCCTGCTTGGGAGTCTCTCTCTTTCCTTCTCTCTGCCCCTCCTGCACCCGTGCTCGCTCGCTCTCTCGCTCTCTCTCTCTCAAAACAAATAAACTTTAAAAAGAACAATATGCAGAGCAAGCACACAAAACAGGAAGGAAGCATTTGGGACCATCAGTCTACAAAACGTTGATTGCTATCAGTCTTGGAAGAATTCAAGGAGAGATTTAAAAGAACAGAAAGGAGCGGGGGAAGGGGGTGTTTAGAACATTCCGGCTCTGCGTACATTTGCATGCCTGAGCCTAAGTAGGTGTTATCACCTTGATGTCACCGGTGATGAAACAGGTTCAGGGAGCCTAAGGGAATTACTCAAAATCACTCAGACAGGGGGTGGCCTAACTGGAAGTGGTGTGGGGACCCCACAGCAGTGGGGTGTCCTGATTAGCCTCTGGGTTTTAGAGGAGACCTGATGGCTGTCGTAGGACGCAGCATATAGCGGCCCCACACAAAGCGTGAAGGAAAGTCTGCTCCATCTATGCTCTCAGGACAAACAGGGACATTTTCAGGACCGAAAGCAGTTGAAGAGCCTTAAATACGGAGCCAAGCAAATAAAGAATTATTACCCTTAACTCACTAAATCGCCAACCACTGCATGTCGGCACATCCCTACAGAGGGTCCCACGGAAATTTAATTCCCTGCCCACCGAGTGCTTCTGCTGTGTTCCCAAACTCAGAACTTTGCCTCAAGTTATCGATAGCGTTTTCTTTCTTTCTTTCTTTTTAACTGAGCTAACTCTACCACTGCATCCTGACAGTATAATTAGCGTTAGCCTGGGGAGAGGAATTGTTCTGCATTAAAAACTGCGTATTGTAGACAGATAGTTTTAGATCTTCTTGCATGGCTGCGAGAGAATCAGTACACGGAGCGTGAAGTCAAGAGAAGTCAAAGAACAAAGGAAAAAGAACGCTAATGAATTCTCAGATGTGTTGGAAACCTGTTAAGTCCTGGGTTTGACACTAGATGTGGAGTTAAGTGATTTTTAATTTTTTTTAATTGTAATTTTAAATTGAATATAATCCAAGAATGCTGTCTGTCATTTTACAAAACCTCACTAATGGTTACACTTGAGGGACATTAAGTTAACTCCTACCGAAGGGATTCCCTCAGGAATCTATCTTCCAAGAGTTTGGGACAAACGTGATCTCCCATGAAATTATGCACCTATTTTCCTGCATGCTTTTCAAACTGCGCTGTTTGTTTGTCAGGAGGGTCATACTGCAAGGTCATGGGTTTTTGGAAACAGAAAGGAAGTTTATTAGCCCAACCCCCTTGGTTAAAAGGCAGGGAAATAGGCATGTGGCAACTCTAGGGTGAAACACAGGCCTCTGGATCTTAGTTTACGGCCCATTCTGGCTCCTTGCTGGACGGTTCTGTGATTCAAGAGCCCCCTTGAGACAATTATCTCAATCCATCATCTTGTAGGCTGTCTTGTCAGGTGTAGTAATAATAAAATGCTGTCCTTCATAAATCAGCAACTTCTTAATTGAATGCAACAGCATTTTCCCCAAATAATCATCTAGGAGAGTAAGAAAGAGTTAGGAAAGTATTCCCTGAACTAATATTGTGATATCATTCTGAATTTATATGTAAATCAGTCTACCGGCTATTAATCACAAAATGAGATGGAATATAGGAAAATGCTTGGTCCATTATTCAGAGCTCCTTTAATGGGATCTATTGTTATTACCATTATTATCACTACTTGTACTACTATCGTATTTGAATTTGGGGGTGAAATCTATAACAAAATAAACACTAATTCAGGCTCACTGAGAGAGAACAGTCTAACTCATACGTTGTTATTAGAATGTAGCGTTACTACATTAGTCTCCCTTAAAGCTATTGATGACAGAATGCAACCAGATTACAGTTTTTTCCTGTTCTACTTCAAGATAAAAAACACCTGTAGTTGACACTACACATTTACATTCTATAACTAACATACTCGATTCCTTGGAATTTATTCTGTTAATTATTGTAAACATATCTATATATTAAAACCTCATTAATCTAGGCTTCCAATAATTCAGAGGTTAAGCTCATTTTCCTTATGCCAAAATGAAATATACATTTCTTCCCAGATAATGTAAAGGTATATTTCAATAAGGTACAAGCTGAATTAATAAATTTTAAGTAGAAAGCCTCTGGAAAGGTTTTATTTGAAAGGCTTTCAAAATCCTCCATTGCTGCCATCTGGTGGCCAAACGTGTTTCTCTACTATAATTTTTAAATTCAATCTATACAGACATATAACAATGTGAACTCTACCAATATGTGTGTTTTGTTGAAAATTTAAATGTATTGCCATAAAGTAAATGGACGTAGAGAATTTATAAATGCACATTTATATTAGTAACATGCTTAAGGAAATTCTTCGCTTGAACATGTTCTATAAAGGTTTACTAATTACTGTATAGAGCAAGGTCCCTGCCTGTGAGTCCAACCCCAAAACAATAAGGAAGAGCCTTTGCCAAAGCCACTTCATGCTATTTTCTTAGCATATATAGAGTTTAACAATCCATGGGGTCTTCGGTTCTATTGCCATAGATCCAGGCCACACAAGGTACTACTACTTATGAGCTAAGTGAATTTCGGTAAATAACACAACAGCTATATATGCTCTGTACCTTATTTCCTCATCTGAAAAATGGGGATAATTATACTTACCTCTCAGACTTGCTGTGAGGATGAGCTGTGGATGTACATAAAGTGTCTGACACATTTGTTTAATGGTAGAAGTGACTATCCTTTTTGTCCTAAATAGTACCATATAATGGGCTCAAGGAGAATGCACAGTTCTTGTTTGGAATGGAAGCCTGAGTTTCACTCAGCTTTTACCAAAAGTGCAAATCTGTCACTCACTTTCTATCCTTCCCACGGAAACATTAAAGAAGAGTTTCTTTGCAACTACTCCTTATAAGTTTTGTCTCTTGAAAGGTAAAATGTTTTTTCATATTTTCAAAATAACCAAGAACATAAGGAATTCACCCCAAAACATGGGGAAGGTGAAAAATGTCCGCTGAATTAACCGACACCTTGAAACAACTTCCTTAAAGGGCAAAGTTCTCAGCCCAAGGATATTCTTCCCAGTGACCCAGTTAAGAGGGAAATTCTGGCCCTGATCATTCTCCGCACGTCTGGGCATTCCAAAACACAGGGGGCATCGTCTGGACCGCCACTTGCTCCCCGCTGCTATGCCCTAAAAGAGGTAATTTGCTACCCAGGTGCTAACACTGACTCACCAAGAGTTGCTTCCTACACGCTGGTTTCCCCAAGGATTTGACTCAGATGTTTAGCCTTAAGTGCTTATGTCTGTATTAGTGTGTTTTGTGGCAGAAAAACAGCAGAAGAGGTTTTCTCTTATTGATGCGGCATGCTCCGGTGACCGCATAACCCCACTCAGCACAGCCTGGCCAGACTTCACTCTCCCCACCTGCAAGCCAGTAACACTCGTTAAGTGCCAGGTGTGTGCGTGCATGGATCACTGTACTGGGTGATAAAGATTAGTCAAAAATGGATAAATAGGGCCACCTGGGTGGCTCGGTCCGTTGAGCGTCCAACTCTTGATTTCGGCTCAGGTCATCAGCTCTCGGTTTGTGACTGCGAGCCCTGAACTGGGCTTTGCGCTGAGAGCACAGAGCCCCCTTGGGATTCTGCCCCTCCCCTGCTTACACTCTCTGTCACTCTCAAAAATAAATGATTTTTTAAAACTTTTTAAAAAATGGATAAGACATGATCCCCATTTTCAAGAAACGTAATGTCTAGCCAGGAGATCCCAACAGTAAGAAGAGAAATACTTAGCGATTGAATTGAACACAGAGAGTGTACATGGTTCTTTGCAACATGGAGAAGGTAGGAATCAGAGCACACTGACATGATTCTAATCTTTGAGTGCCTCCATTCACAGTAAGCATGATTATCAGGCACTCGGTACACTTCTGTCTTCCACATAGCTCATCATTAGTCTACCTTGTCCCCCCAAAATAAACCTTAATAACTAAATTACTTATAGAATCTTTTATTGGCCACCAATTACCATGTACATGGGGTCTCTGAAACAGTCCAGTGTAATGTGCTTGGTCTAGGGGCATATGAACAGAAATTGGTTTATAAATTTCAGTTAAGAAGCTTGAAAACAAACTAGAGAGGGATTAATGTACAATTCAAGTTTGTCATAATCAACCCCTAGATGCAAGAGTCTAGACAGGCAATAATAAAGATTAACAATCTTATCAGCATTATGAGGCAGCAAATTATTGGAAAAGATATCTTTGATTTATTATAGTCATCAAAGGAATTATTCCAGAGCTATCAAAATGATGTGAGTCAAATTCCAGAAGAGACAGAGTCAACTGTTAATCACTAAAATGACTTGTATGTTGGTATCTCAAAAAGTATTTGAAAACACAACAAAGAAATTAATTTTGTCTATCGCAGAAAGGAGGATACGTAGCCAAGTTATCAGTGCACATTTGTAAGAGCCTGAACATTAGACCACATCATGTCTTTTGACATAACTGAATGAGTACACAGGAGTATCAGAGTGATGATAATCTAGTTACAACTTAACAAAGTACTCAACACTGTTTTGTGATGAAAATCCATGAAAGGTCTGTAGATATGTGGATAAAGAAGCTGAAGGTGACATAGTAACTAATTAATAGGTTTTTAGAAAGACTTAAATAACAGTACGGTTGCCTATTACCTCTTAAGTTCCAAAAGACAACACAGATTTTTGATGCATTCCATCTTCATAAGTCAAAAGATCTGTCTCAGAGCACATAAGCGCCGAACGCATGGGATGCAGAAAAGAACGGACGTAGGGCAATCGAGGGATTTGAGGGAAGAGGGATTGTGGAAGCCCCCGACCGAGAAGGAGAAACACTACCCTGGCTGACCATCACTTCGTCACACCCTACAAGACACCGCGAGGTCGTGTACGTACGTCTTCTGTTCCTTCCGAGTACCATACTGTGCCGCTCGCTCTCCGTGATGAGGACTGAACTTTCCCCTTCTGTCACCGTAAGCGTGAGAATGTAAATCCCATTAGGGGGAAGATTTTGCATGTTTTGTCAACTGCTATATCCCTAGTGCTGAAAGAGTGCTCAATAAATAATTGTTGAATAAATGGTAAGCATGATCAATAGAGTCACTGAAACAATCCATCTGCTGAGTACAAGGGAAATACTCTGAAATCAATCGCTTCTCTCTTCAGTAGGATTAGCACTTACAGATGCAAATGGGAAAATATTCCATTCACAGAAGTGACAAAAACTATAAAGCAGTCATACTACAAGCATAGCACATACATGAACAGCGCAAACATTCCTGAAAGACGGAAAACAAAATAGTAGCAAATGCAAAAATAGTAACAAATGCAGAAATACATCATCTTTAGATGCAAGGAGTAATGAAAACCCATGTAATTCTAATTAACATTCCAAAAGAATCTTTTATTTCAGTAGGGTTATCTTTAATTTGATGTGGAAGAATAAATATCCAGAATAGCCAAAAAAAGTATTTTGAAATCTAATGACAACAGGAGATAGACTCTAAAGCCACTATAATAAAAATCAGTATAGTATTGACATGAAAATAGATTAAAAATGATAAATCAATGAGATAAAATTGACAACCCAGTCATAGATTCTAATGTGTATGTGACAAAAGGCACATTCATTTCATGAGTAATGAAGAGACTATTTTAAAAAGCATAATGAGGGGCGCCTGGGTGGCTTAGTCGGTTAAGCGTCCGACTTTCGCTTAGGTCATGGTCTCGCGGTTCGTGGGTTCGAGCCCCGCGTCGGGCTCTGTGCTGACAGCCAGCTCAGAGCCTGGAGCCTGTTTCAGAGTCTGTCACTCCCTCTCTCTCTGACCCTCCCCTGCTCACGCTGTCTCTCTCTCTCTCTCCTAGAAATAAAACATTTAAAAAAAATTAAAAAAAATTAAAAAAAAAAAAAAGCATAATGGTATAGCCAGTGCACCGTAAGGTGAAAATAAAGTTAGGCGGGCCTC
The DNA here is from genome assembly GCF_008692635.1 of Crocuta crocuta. NCBI lineage: Eukaryota > Metazoa > Chordata > Mammalia > Carnivora > Hyaenidae > Crocuta > Crocuta crocuta. The sequence continues at coordinate 3,983,848 of NW_027527932.1, forward strand.
TATTTATACTGTACACAAAACAAACTCCAGGTATAGACAAAGGTTAACTGGATAAATAAGTAGAATGAAATAAAATAAATAAAAATGTTAGAAGAAAATGTAAGAGACTGCGTATATGATCTAGGTGTAGAAGAAATTTATTAACCATGTGAGAAAATCCAAAAGCTAAAAGAAAGAAATAAAGAACAAGGAAGGAAGGAAGGAAGGAAGCGTGAGGGAGGGAGGCCGGCTTCAAAAGAGCAGAATAGTAGGAATAATATAATGCCATTTTTAAAAACTGCCTTCTGTTTGTATACTTTTGCATATATGATTGTGTCTATATGTTTAGTTTGTTTATAACTATAGAGCATGAAGTAAAACACATCTGTGAAGGGTGAGTTCTTCCTGATTTGAAGAGGAGGAAAGGAGAGGAAAAAGAGACAAAGAAGAGAAAAATGTATAGCCCTAAAAACTTAAACTGCATTTAAGCATTTGTGTATGCATGCATACATATAAAGAAAAAGTTTTAATTTAGAAACTTAGAGAGAAAGAATGGAGGGAATGGAGGACAGAGGGAGAGGGAGAGACAGAAACAGAAGGAATTGGCATTAGCAATCGTGACGCAATCACATCACATCAACAACTGATTTCATGTGCTAGTGACCTTGACAGTTTTCAACAATATCAGAGTTTTAACTTCAATCCAAAATGTGAGAGTATTTCTGGTTTTTGTAATTTTTCTTTTCTTTTTCCTACCCTTTCTACACCTTCCCCTTTTAAAAACAGGAACGACCTATTGCCAGTATTGAATGGCATCTACATGGCTCAGAAGTTGTACCTGGCTGTGTGCAAACCTTTTGAGCTGATGTGTCCTACAGACCGATTCTCTAAGCATTTTGTAGCATGTATGAAGTCTCAGATCATCTGTTGGTTGGAGGTTTCTCCTAAAAGCAAAGCTGTCCAATTCCAAGAAAAGTTTGCTCTTGCAAAACAAGAGATGCCATGTCTTCTCAGTTATAAAACGCTAGAGACTACATTCTCAACGCAGAAGAAACAATGTCTGCAACACCTTAATAAATCTCAGTAATTGTTAGAACACCATGAAGTCAAGCAGAAAACAAAGAAGGATATCAATTTCTCAAAAGATCAAGGTCAATAGAATTGGTTTCAGCAACCATTCAGCAATTTATAATGAGATCAAGCTTGTCACCAAATATCTTGGGAAAGTAATTACAACAGACATACTTTGAGGCTATGGGCTAGCATAAGGTGTCACCAAGGAATTAAGAATGATGACGATATTATAGGTTTAGAGAACAATGGATGGGGAATACAAATGCCAGAGAAAGAGGTTTTAATACAGACATCGAGTCTGCAGACTAAAATTAATATAAAACTTGAATTGAGGTTAGTATCATTCAAATAATCTATATCCATTAAAATGTTATATTCAACCCTCATCTAATCATTCATTCAACCTGCCTCCCTCGTCTTTTCTCCACTTTAGCAAGGATAGGGGACTGACCCTGAAATACCTCAATTAATAATATTCCTAGCTCCTTTGTGTTGAGCCCCTATTCTATAAGAAGCACCCTTGACATCATATCTCATTTAAGCATAATTGCAATTTTATGAAATAGGTATTTATTTGACCACTTCAGCTGAGAAGACAGAGGCTCGGAGAGGTACAGTGAATATGGCCAAGGTCAAACAGCTAGTCAGAGCAGGGAGCCACAGTCCTGGCTAACTTCACAGCCTGAGCTTTTTCTGCACCACGGCCATGGACCTCTGTTTAAGTCCATCCTGTCCTGGAGAGAGAGCTCAGCATACCCACAGCCATCTGGCTGGGAGTCACTGACGGAATTGCAGGCATACCTCCTGTTATTGCACATTGCAGACACTTCATGTTTTAAAACTTGAAGGTTTGTGACAACCCTGTGTTGAGCAAATCTATTGGCAGGATTTTTTCAACAGCATTTGTTCAGTTCAGGCCTCTATGTCACATTCTGGTAATTCTACCAGTATTTCAAACTTTTCTATTATTATTGTATTCGTTATGTGATCTGTGATCAGTGATGATGACTCACTGAAAGATCAGAAGATGATTAGTATCTTCTAAAAATAAAGTAGTTTATAATTCAGGTGTGTACATTATTTTTTTAGAAATAATGTTGTTGCACATTTAATAGACTACAGGATAGTGTAAACATAACTTTTATGTGCGTTAGGAAACCAAAAAAATCCATTTTGCGATATTTGCTTTATTGTGGTGGTCGGGAACCAAGTACGCATTCATTGTCTTCAAGGTGTGCCTATATTCATACTAGGCCATAGTTGTTGTTAACTCAACATCTGCGCATCTGCATGCCATCTGCCCCAATCAGTGCACACCCGACCCCCACCCAGCCACTGTCCGTATCCCAGACTTCCGGGACTCATAAGCAAGTGACCTCAGGAAATCAGTCATGACCCAAACCCATATCCACTTCTTTGGAAGCAGACACATCTTCTCCTCCTAAGTTCAGAAAACCTTGTGGGAAAAAGAAGATTAAAGGCTAATGAGTGATTAAAATACAGCTTCAGAATCTTATCCCTGAGAACACTGTAGGTTGAATGTTCTCCCAGACTCTGTGAGCTACAGATCTCTAGACCCGCACTTCAGCTTTGCAGTTGAGGAAACTGGGCCCAAAGAGGTGACATGGGGTCCTTTGTGATGCAGCCCTTGCCTACCCCTTTCAACCTCATCTCCTGCCCCTCTGCTATCACCCATGTCCCTGGTATAACACACAACTCAGCGCAGAGCAGCTAGGTGCAATGGACAAGTTGCTTAACGTGACTGTATCTCTGTTTTCTCACTTTCAAAATAGGGACAGCTCAGCTTTCAGTCTTTCAACATATTTTTCCTGAGATTCAACAATACTGGGAACTTTCTTGCCAAACTCAGAGGCTTTATATGATGATTAATTCATTAAAATTGATTAATGAGGTTTAAACTCCACATAAAGTTCTTAGCCTAGTGAGTTTTAAATAGCAAATTCTCTGTAAATTTATTAACTGTTGATAGAATTATTATTTCCTTATCTCACCTCTGCACCTTGGGACACTGCCCTATCTGCTTCCCCAGCTTATTCAACTGTCGGGACTCAAAATATCATCTCTCTGTGAAGCCTCCCTTTCTTTTTCTAGGAAGAGATACTGGCTTCCTTCTCCTTTAGGATTTCTTTGTACATATAATAAATATAGAGGGACACCTGGGTGGTTCAGACAGCCAAGTGTCTGACTCTTGATTTTGGCTCGGATCATGATCTCATGGTTCATGAGTTTGAGCCCCACATCAGGCTCTGCGCTGTACTATCTTTCCCTTTTCCTTCTGGACCCTGAGTCCCTTGAAGGCAAATAGGGATGGTGTCTTAGTCACAGTGTAAGTTCCATGGCTAGCACAACAGCAAGGACAAAATGGCTTCTCCGGACATGAGTACTGAAGACGTGTATGGCCTGCCTTTGTTTTCACGGTCAATTGGCCATAGGATCTTAGATCTCAGGTCCCCTGATTATCTGCCTTTGGGGCTTTTCTATCATGCTGCTTCTCTGAACCACTGGGAAGAGGGCCACAATGTGCTGATTAAGACACTACAGAACAGGGGCACCTGGATGGCTCAGTTGGTGGAGCATCTGACTTCATTCAGCTCAGGTCACAGTCTCACAGTTCTTGAATTCAAGCCCGACAACGGGTTTGCTGCTGTCAGTCTCTTAGTGCAGAGCCTGCTTTGGATCCTCAGTCCCCCTCTCTCTGCCCCTCCCTGAACTGTGCTCTCCCAAAAATAAATATTTTTTTAAAAAAAAGATGCTACAGAACAGTGCTTCTTAAGAGCACTAGGTCAGTCTGGGTCCAGTCAGGAGAAAAAAGTCTACACAGTAATTTAAACAGGGAAAAATTAATATTAAAAAATACCACACTGTGGCTTAAAGGTTACTTTAATACGTAAGAAGGCTCTATATGGTACCCTAGAGCTAAGGGAGAGTCCTCAAGGGAGTACAAACATAAGAGGCAGTCCCCTTTCCATGGCTGGGGCTCAGATCTCAGTGGCAAAGGCATAGCTGCAGCCCCCTAGATGGCAGAGAAGTGTGTTGGTCTCCAGTCATAGGGCAGGCAAAAAGCAACCCTTTGTGTGCAGGCAAACTATGGCTGATGGGCAGGTACCCAGGGGTGCAGAGGACGTGGGGACACCAGTATAGGCAAGGAGTCTGGGGAACCCAAGGTCTACACTGGAGAGCTCTAGTAGAAAGCCTGAGCCAAGCAGAGAGGATTAGGGTGCCAGGGCGGACAGGGACGTAGAGTGTGCAATGTCTGGGGTCGTCAGTACACACCAGGGCTGAAAGATCACCCAAGGACCCTGCACTCTGGACTCAGGGCTGGGACAGAGCGCCACCGAGGTCCTCACACCCACACAGCGGATAGAGCGGCCACGGAACCCCACGAGGAGCCTGGCCTCCTGTAGCAGCTTCCAGATGCCCTCCATGAGAAAGCTTAGTGTCCTGCTCACCATAAAGAAAAAATGTTTAAAGTTAGCCTGTCCGTTATTGCAGAGCAGGTACTAAAGATGAATTTGGAACTGACAGGCAGTGAATGGGTAACTGGACAAAGCCCAAGTGGGAAGTTCAGGGTGCAATAACTGTTTCTGCTAATTCTGCCGAAGTCCACGACAGTCAGAAGTGAACGGTGGGGTTGATCTGAATAATAATGAGATAATACAGGTAAAGATGTAGCACAAAATATGCTTTCAATTAATATTTTCCCCAGTCCCCCTAACATTGATATAAAAGTTTGCTATATTAGTTATGTATTGCTGGGTATCAAATTATGCCAAAACTTAGCAGCTTAAAACAATGTGTACTTACTTTCTCATCCAGGCTCAGTCTAACTAGGAACTCTGTGTCAGAGTCTCTCACAAGATTTCAACCAAGGTGGTGTCTAAGGCTGTAGTCTCATCTGAAGGCTCAGCTGGGGGAGGATTTGCTTCCAAGTTCACTGAGATGGTTATTGGCAAGACTCAGCTCACCCAGAACTGTTGGACTGAGGGTCTGGACTCCATAGTGGTGGTTAGCTTGAGTCTGCTCAGGTCCTTCCCACATGGGCCTTTGCAGCTTGTTTTGTCAGAGTGAGCACATGAGAGAAGCAAAGGGAAGTGCAAACCAGACAGAAGCTAGTCTTTTATAACCTGATTTTGGAAGTGGTGTTACTAACCCTTGCCGTATGCCATCAGCTGTAAGCAAATCACCAAGGGCGGCTCACACGGGAGAGGAGGAGTGCCCCCAGGACAGAAAGGCCGGGACGTGGGGTCATTACAAACCCCGTCAGCAGTCAGCCGCCACATTGCCTTTGCTTTCCATTTCTCACTCTTTTCCTTCAAGAATATAAAATTAATTCATAAAATCACAAGTCTTTTAAAATCCCTATGAGAAATCTTGGGACGCCTGGCTGGCTCAGTCGGCGTAGTACGCAACCTTTGATCTCAGCGTTGTGAGTTCGAGCCCCGTGTTCAGGGTAGAAACTACTTAAAAATAAAATCTTTTTAAAAAGAGAAATCTAAATAGCTAATTCTGGTTAGATAGTATATTTAAGAGAGCCTTTGATCATGTGGAAAGGGAACACAAAACCAATTGTCAAAAAACAATGCCTTATGATCGATCCATTGGCTGTCAATCACAAATCTCCGTCAAGTTAGACTAGTGCAGCCGTTTGAAACAAATTATGAAATGTTTCCGGAGTAAATCTTATCCCTAAATTAATGATATATATAGCCCAGTCATGCCTACTTACAAATTCTCTCAAAAGTTTAACTAGCCATTTTGTATTAACAGCTACCCAAAATAACCAACTACAAAGCATTATTATGATCCTGAGAGAGCACTTACTAAGAATACAATGATGCCCACCACCGTGTATATACACATGTAAGAGTCTTACACTCCAGCATGTACATTCTAAAAAATTTCACCCTGATGTGACTGACCACAGAGATGGCAGCAGTAACAGAATCTTCTATCACAATTTCTTACCTACTCACAACATCCTTCTAGGAACAAAAGGTATTCAGAAAGTGACGCATGAAACAAATGTGAAACTCATCTCATAGTTGTGAAATGCCTATTACATTCCAGAAACTACACTAAGCACTGGGAATACAGTCATGAAAAAGGCAAAAAAAAAAAAAAAAAAAATCCTGTCCTGATGGGACTTCCTCTGTAGCAGGAGAACTAGACAATAAGCGCATAAACAACAAATACTATAAGTATAGACGTGGTAAGTGCTGGAAAGGAAATCAACACAATTACGTTAGAACTGAGAGCTTAGCTTACATCAGGGGGTTAACAAAGGCCTTTTTGAGCAGGGGATATTTGACCTGAGATCTAAAGAATGAGAATGAATTCGCCTTCCAAAGAGCTAACGAACGAACGTATTCCAGCCAGAGGGAAGGGTAAGTACAAGGACCATCTGTGGAAAGGGTTTTGACTGCGAAGCAGGAAAAGAGCGCCTCCCTGTGCCTGGTGCTCGGTGGTGGAGCAGCCTGAATAGGCGGCAGGCTCCTTGAAGGCAGAGGCCCCACGATATAGGACCATATATATATAGGCAGGGGAAGGGCTTTGGATTTAAGTCTAGAAATGATATAAACTGATTAATTTTCTAGTTTTATTTATTTATTTGTTTGTTTATTTTAAGAGAGAGCCAGGGAGGAGCAGAGAGAAGAGGCGAGAGAATCCCAAGCACACTGTCAGCGCAGAGCCCTACGTGGGGCTTGAACTCCCAAACCCATGAGATCACAGCCTGAGCCTAAATCCAAAGTTCAGTGCTTAACCAACTGAGCCACCCAGGCACCCCTGATTTACATATTTTTTAATCCCTTTAGCTCCCATGTGGCAAATGGATGGGGTTTGAGCCTGCAGGATCCATACTGCCCAGTCACAGGTGGACAGGTGCCAGATGACAGTGGCTCAGGCAAAACTTGTGGCAGTGGAGGGGCGCCTGGGGGGCTCCATCGGTTAAGCGTCCGACTTCGGCTCAGGTCATGATCTCACGGTTCGTGGGTTCGAGCCCCGCGTCGGGCTCTGTGCTGACAGCTCAGAGCCTGGAGCTGCTTCACATTCTGTGTCTCCCTCTCTGACCCTCCCCTGCACACGCTGCCTCTCTCTCTCTCTCTCGAAAATAAATAAAACATTAAAAAAATAAAAAAATAAAAATAAAACATAAAAAAACATTAAAAAATCATTAAATAATAAAAAATTTGTGGCAGTGGAATTAGAGAGTGAGTGTTTTCAAAAAAATATTTTTGAGGGTTCAATAAGAATGGTGAAAAAAGAAAGGACCCAGGACTGGTCCCTAAATTTGGAGGCTGAGCATTTACTGAGACTGAGCAGAGCAGGACTCCGGGCAGAGCGGGATGGGGCTGGAGGCGGGCATGGCTTGCGAGG